>NC_053499.1:107724786-108024786 GCF_905171775.1 Rana temporaria
AAGATTGGTAGTAGACAACCACACTTGGTCACCTGGTTGGAGACACAATTCGCCTCTTCTCTTTCGGTCATATATTCTCTTATTAGTTGCCTGTGCCTTGACCATAGTCTCTTGTAACAATTTGTTGTTGCGACCCAGGAAGTCAACAGTATTCTGTACTGCTGGAACCGGAGATTCAGGGATAATGTTAGGTAAGAAGACAGGATGGAACCCATAATTTGCAAAAAATGGAGACTGACCCGTAACCGAGTGACTGGCATTATTGAAGGCAAATTCTGCCAACGGTAATAGTGCTACCCAATCGTCCTGAACAAATGTGGTAAAGCATCGTATATATTGCTCAAGAGTCTGGTTCGTCCTCTCGGTTTGTCCATTTGTCTGAGGATGGTAGGCAGAGGACATAGATAGTTCAATTTTCAGGGCCTGGCATAGTGCCTTCCAAAAGCGAGAGGTGAACTGGACCCCTCTGTCAGACACAATGTTGGTTGGAATTCCGTGTAGCCTTACAATCTCCCGGATGAACACCTGGGCTGTTTCCATTGCAGAAGGCGTCTTTTTCAGGGGTATGAAGTGGGCCATCTTGGAGAGGCGGTCGACCACTACAAAGATGGCTGTATGTCCTTCGGATGGGGGTAACTCGACTATAAAGTCCATGGCTATCATACTCCAAGGACGGTCAGGGACTGGTAACGGTCTTAGAAGACCCCAGGACTTGGTCCTAGCAGATTTGCTTTGGGTACAAACAACACATGACTGCACATATTCTTTGCAATCCTTCTCAAGCCTGGGCCACCAAAACATGCGCTGAATCAGGTCAAGGGTCTTGTGGACCCCGAAATGGCCAGCCAAGGGATGATCGTGACACAGGCTCAGAACTTTGGTCTGGAAACTTGCCGGTACAAAGATTTTACTGTCTTTCCAAAGTAACCCATCCCTGGGTATCAAGGACACCCCTGGTGGACTGGGCATTCCTGCTGAAACTTGCTTTAAGCTGGACATCAGATCTGTCTGGACCAGCAAAAAGTTGCCTTCGGATAGAATAGTATCCGGAACTGAGGCATCCTTTGGATCATCGAACATGCGTGAGAGAGCGTCTGGCTTGGTGTTTCTTGATCCTGGCCGATAGGTGATGTGAAATGAAAATCTGGAAAAGAATAGCGCCCACCGTTCTTGACGCGGCTTCAGGCGCTTGGCAGTTCTCAAATACTCCAGATTCTTGTGATCCGTATAAATAAGTATGGGATGTGCTGCGCCCTCTAAGAGATACCGCCACTCTTCTAGTGCGGCCTTAATGGCCAAAAGTTCACGATCCCCCACATCGTAATTTCTTTCGGCTGGGGAGAGTTTACGGGAGAAAAAAGCTATGGGATGCATGAGATCTTTGAGGCCTTGACGCTGGGAGATAACTGCCCCTACCGCTGTTTCCGAAGCATCTACCTCGAGTAGGTAAGGTAGTGCGGGATCTGGGTGGCTCAGGATGGGAGCAGAGGTAAAAAGTCCCTTCAGTGTAGAAAAGGCAGCCTGGGCCTCGGAGTTCCAGTGGAAACGGATGTTCTGCTTTGTGAGCTGAGTAATGGGGGAAATGATTGCAGAGAATCCTTTTATAAATCTCCTGTAAAAATTGGCAAAGCCAACAAAACGCTGCACCCCTTTCTTGTCTGAGGGTGCAGGCCAATCCAGAACAGCTGTTACCTTTTGTGGGTCCATCTTAAACCCCTCCGTGGAAATAACCAAGCCCAAGAACTGAATACTCTGCCGCTCTAATTCACACTTTTCTGGCTTGGCATATAACCCATGCTGACGGAGGCGGCAGAGTACCATCTTAACGTGTTTCCGGTGTTGATCCAAGGATGTGGAAAAAATCAGGATGTCATCAAGGTAAACGATTACAAAGATATCTAGCCAGTCTCTGAAGATATCGTTTACAAAGTGCTGAAAAGTGGCCGGGGCATTGCACAGGCCGAAGGGCATCACCAAATACTCAAAGTGGCCGAACCTGGTACGGAAGGCTGTTTTCCATCCGTCCCCTGCACGGATACGAACTAAATTATAAGCCCCTCGAAGATCAAGTTTAGTAAAAACAGCGGTAGTTCTCAGTCTCTGGAACAGCTCGGGCACCAGGGGTAAAGGATACCGGTTCTTAACTGTCACTTTATTTAGTTCCCGGTAATCCACACAAGGACGTAAGGAGTGGTCTTTTTTCTCCACAAAAAAGATTCCGGCCCCTGCTGGAGAGGTGGATGGTCGGATGAACCCCCTCTTAAGGTTCTCGTCTACATATTCCTTTAAAACCTCTAGTTCCCGTTCGGACAGGGGGAAGATCCGCCCAAAGGGGATCTCGGCTCCAGGCAATAGCTCAATTGGGCAATCGTATGAACGGTGGGGAGGAAGAGTCTCAGCCCCCCGTTTGCTGAACACATCTAAAAACTTGTGATATGGCTTGGGTACTTGTGAGAGTAACTCTGTATCAGATTCCAGGCATAGCAGCGGGCCCGACACCTTAGGAAGTGAGGGCAAGCAATGTTCTTGACAGTAAGAGGACTGGAACTTTATTTCCCCGGTGACCCAGTTAACTTGCGGATTGTGGGCCTGGAGCCATGGTAGGCCGAGGATGACCAGGAACAGGGGAGATGCAATTGCATCGAGTTTCAGAAGTTCCTTATGACCCGTGGCCGTAACTACGGGTAAAAATGGAGTCTCCTGGGTGACCAGGCCAGATTTAATACGGGAACCATCTGCCAGAAAGATGGAGAGTCCTTGTGCCCTGTGCTGGAGTGGAATGCACTGTTGGTTGGCAAAGTTAAAATCAATAAAGCAACTACATGCTCCAGAGTCTATAATTGCAGTAGCAGGCACAGTCCTTCCTGGGAGCTGGAAAGAGATGCAAAGGGCCAGGTGAGTTGTATTGGCAGAGGGTGCTGGTTGGCTGGTAGGCGAGATGGACAAACATCTTTGGGTTTTTACTGGACATGAATGTACATAGTGGCCGGCCCCCCCACAGTACAGGCAGAGATTAAGCCGTTTCCGGCGTGAACGTTCCTCAGCAGATAACGAGGGTCTTATTAAACCGACTTGCACTGGTTCAGGAGAGATTGGCAAAGATCTAGCTGAGACAGGTCTGTTGGCAGCAGGATGTGTGGTCATGACCACAGGGGGTAACATCCAGGTGGGACGAGTCTGTTTTATTTTTTCTGCACTGCGTTCCCGAAGGCGCCGATCTATCTGGATAACCAATGCCATTAGGTTCTCCAAAGAGTCTGGTATGCCAACTCGGGCCAGTTCATCCTTTAATCTTTCAGATAGGCCTAAGCGGAACTGGTGCCGTAAGGCTGCATGATTCCATTGGGTATCTGCACTCCAGCGCCTAAAGTCCATTATATAGTCCTCGACCGCTCTGCGGCCTTGCTGGAGTGCATGAAGAGCAGTTTCGGCTGTGGAAATCCGTTGGGGATCCTCATAAAGGAGCGACATGGCCTTGAAAAAGGACGACAAGGAGTCCAGTGAAACATGACATTCTTCAAGCAAATTATGTGCCCAGGACTGAGGTTCCCCCAGCAGTAATGAAATGACAAACCCCACTTTAGTAGTTTCCTGGGAGAACGTTAGGGGTTGCAGGGAGAAGTACAACTCGCATGCATTGCGAAACGCCCGAAACTTACTTCGGTCCCCGGAGAACCTCTCTGGGATGGGGACCCTTGGCTCTGGAGGCAGCATTGTTATAGAGGGTGCAGAAGTGGCTTCTGTAGGTATCCTGTTGGTAGGTGGATCCGTGGTGGTAGCCTGGTGTTGCATTTGTCCCTCTAAGCGTGCATGGCAATCCTGGAGACACTTCACCTCTAGAGAGAGATCAGAGAGGAGTTGGCAGATCTCGGTGCAAGAGGTCCCTCTTGCAGGCTCAGGCATGGCTGTCTGATACTGACACGTACCTTGGGAGTGAGCCTGACTTGCAGAGGGAGACCTCTCGTACCGTCCTGGTTCCGGGATCACTGGGGTTGAGACAGTGACCGTAGGAGCACAGTGGGGTATGAGTGCCTGCAGAGTCTCTGAGATTGGAGATGAAGTCTAATGAGAAGGGCTGAAGCGCTGTAGGTGCAGGTCAGCTGGATGCAGATCAGCGGATGCAGATCAGCGGATGCAGATCAGCGGATGCAGGTCAGCGGATGCAGGTCAGCGGATGCAGGTCAGCGGATGCAGGTCAGCGGATGCAGGTCAGCGGATGCCGATTAACTGGTTAGCAGGATGCTGGTCAGCGGGATGCAGGTCAGCGGATGCAGGTCTGCGGACGCAGGTCACCGGATGCAGGTTAGCGGACGCAGGTCACCGGATGCAGTTGCGCCTGAGAGCAACATGCACATGCAGGTGCAGGCGACAGCAGGAGAGGAGTCAGACAGGCCAGGTCATACACGGAAGATCAGTACAGACAAAAGCAGCAGGCAAGGAATGGTCAGATTTCAGGCTGGATTCGGCAACAGAGGATCTTGCAGACAGGTAAACAGAGCAGGTCAGGACTGGAGATGGCAGCGGAGTCAGAAAGCCAGGTCAGAATGATGCAGGTTCAGGATCAGGTCTCTGGATAAGATGCAGATCAGACAGCAAGGACACAGTGCTGCTGAGGGGTTTAAATAAGGCAGCCTGTTGCCAATCATTGGAATCAGTCTGCACTGTTAACCCTTAGGTGGCAGATCCCTGACAGCCTGTGTCTCTCTCTCTTTGCCTGTGTGTGTGTCTCTCTCTCTCTCTCTCTCTCTCATTGCCTGTGTCTCTCTCTCTCTCTCTGCCTGTGTGTGTGTGTGTGTGTGTGTGTCTCTCTCTCTCTCTGACTGTCTCTCTCTCTCTTTCTCTCTCTGCCTGTGTCTCTCTCTCTCTCTCTCTTTGCCTGTGTCTCTCTCTCTCTCTTTGCCTGTGTGTCTCTCTCTCTCTTTGCCTGTGTCTCTCTCTGCCTATGTGTGTCTCTCTCTCTTTGCCTGTGTCTCTCTCTCTTTGCCTGTGTCTCTCTCTCTCTCTTTGCCTGTGTCTCTCTCTCTCTTTGCCTGTGTCTCTCTCTCTCTCTTTGCCTGTGTGTCTCTCTCTCTCTCTTTGCCTGTGTGTGTCTCTCTCTCTCTTTGCCTGTGTGTCTCTCTCTCTCTCTTTGCCTGTGTGTCTCTCTCTCTTTGCCTGTGTGTCTCTCTCTCTTTGCCTGTGTGTCTCTCTCTCTATGCCTGTGTGTCTCTCTCTCTATGCCTGTGTGTCTCTCTCTCTCTCTATGCCTGTGTGTCTCTCTCTCTCTATGCCTGTGTGTCTCTCTCTCTCTATGCCTGTGTGTCTCTCTCTCTCTATGCCTGTGTGTCTCTCTCTCTCTATGCCTGTGTGTGTGTGTGTCTCTCTCTCTCTATGCCTGTGTGTGTCTCTCTCTCTCTATGCCTGTGTCTCTCTCTCTCTCTGCCTGTCTCTCTCTCTCTGCCTGTCTCTCTCTCTCTCTCTCTCACTCTCTGCCTGTGTCTCTCTCTCTCTCTCGCTCTCTGCCTGTGTTTCTCTCTCTTTGCCTGTGTGTCTCTCTCTCTTTGCCTGTGTGTTTCTCTCTCTCTTTGCCTGTGTGTTTCTCTCTCTTTGCCTGTGTGTTTCTCTCTCTTTGCCTGTGTGTTTCTCTCTCTTTGCCTGTGTGTTTCTCTCTCTTTGCCTGTGTGTTTCTCTCTCTTTGCCTGTGTGTCTTTCTCTCTGCCTGTGTCTCTCTCTCTTTGCCTGTGTGTCTCTCTCTCTGCCTGTCTCTCTCTCTCTCTCTCTCTGCCTGTGTGTGTATCTCTCTCTCTCTCTGCCTGTTGGTGTCTCTCTCTCTCTCTGCCTGTCTCTCTCTCTTTTTCTCTCTCTGCCTGTGTCTCTCTCTTTCTCTCTCTCTGCCTGTGTCTCTCTCTTTCTCTCTCTCTGCCTGTGTCTCTCTCTTTCTCTCTCTCTGCCTGTGTCTCTCTCTTTCTCTCTGCCTGTGTCTCTCTCTCTCTCTCTCTCTCTCTCTCTCTCTTTCTCTCCGCTGAAGGGTGGCTACCCCTTTTTGAATTGATTCCATTTGAAACGAGCGAATGCTTAGAAACTGATTAAAACCTTTGAGATCTTGAATGGGTCCTGCATCTTTGTTTGGTTTTGGCACTCTGAAGATATTTGAAAAAAAATTAAAACATTCCCCGCTCTTCTGAGGGAGTCTCTATGATCACACCTTGGGATAGCAAACGGTCTAGTGCCTGAAATAAAGAACCCCGTTTTTATTGGGTTCTTGGGATCGCTCAATCTTAGGAAACGAGATGGAGAAAACTTTCGAAACTCCAGCTTGTATCCCAGAGGTACTGTGGAGATGACCCATCTGTCCTGGATTTCCTCCTGCCAGACTTCTGCAAACTGCCGAAGCCTCCCCCCACTCGATTGAGCGGGGGCGCCTCTTCATAAGGAGGCCTTTGGGCTCTGCTTTGCAGATTTCTGCCCCCAGGACTTTTTCTGGCCCTGAGCTTTTAGTTCTGAGGCCTTCCTCTTGGAGCTGAAGGCGGAGGCTGTCGTGACTGCCTGGAGGCTGTTGCCCCAGGTGATGGAGAAGCCGAACGCTTAAGTGAAGGATGCCTACTCCTTCTTTTTACTGGAAGAATGGTACCTTTTCTACCCGAGATCTTCTGGATGTACTTATCTAAGTCCATCCCCAAATGTCGTTCCCCATGAAAGGGGAAACCAGTCGATCGCTTCTTACACAGCAATTCGGCTGACCAAAACTTAAGCCAGAGAACTCTCCGCATGTGTACTAACATGAGGGCAGGGCGAGACGTCTGATGAATAGTCTTTAATAGCGTCAACCACAAAACAAAGAGCCCTAGGCAGATATGCTAGGTCCCGGGCCTCTTCCCCTTTGACGACCTGCTTCACCTTGTCTCTAAAGGATTGACAGATGCCGATTCTACAGCACTGGCCATAGAAAATGAGGCCTTAAGCAACCACTCCAGTCTTTTATCCGCTGGATCTTTAAACACCTGAACATTGTCTACCGGACAAGTAAGACTTGTATTCAGGGAAGAGACAGCAGCATCTACTGCTGGTTCCTTCCATCTCTTGTAGAACTTCTCCTCCAGAGGGTAAAGTTAAGAAAACCTCTTAAGAGGAATAAAATGCCTATCTGGATAATCCCAGTCAGCATAAATGAGCTCTTCCAGCAATGGATGCATAAGAAAAGCATGCAAACCCTGAGGAGGCTTCAGAGGACCCAAAGAAGAAAAGGGGGCTTCAGCCGTCTCTGCAAGGGGGTAGCTTAGATCCAAAACGCACCATCTCAGTGAGTGATTGGATTAACCGTTTTTAAGACTGTGAAGCTACAAATAATTTCTCTGGGACTGAGTCCTCCAAAGAGAACCCATCCTCTTGAGCTTCCACAGGGTCCCCAAAGGGTATATCTGAGTCTCCTATCCACTCCTGATCCGCAGATGACGGACTTGGGACAGGAAAAGGGGACCTGTCGCATTTCTTCCCAGACTGGGAAGAGGACACGAACAAACTAGCCATCTTCCCCTCTAAACCAGCCAAAGCTGCAGCCAAGTCATCTTTAGTGACATACGCAGAGGCTGGAATGTTAGAGTTAGCCACAGTGCCTGACAAGTCTGCTGGCTCAGCCTGGTCAGCCGCTTCAGGTTTCTCAGGGGAGGGTGACACAATGGAGGCAAGACTAGAATTCTCAGGACTTGACTGCAGTGCCCTTGTGCCCCTTTTTCCCTGTGTTTGTTCCTCTTACGGGGATACATAGTCCTAAGCACAGAGTAGAGGTACTGTTATATGCATCTATTGCTGAGCTCATGCGACTATGTGTCAAGAAAAAGGGTTGAGCAGGGTGGGACTTTGTATGTGCCTCAGAAAAGTAAATAAATATAGTAATACCACAGATATAAAATAAACGACTTTTATATAACTGCCAAATGGCAGTGATATCAAAAGGATTAAAAATATAAAATAAAATCAAGTTACAGTTTTGAACATTTGAAGTTCAGGATGTGTGATTCCCAAGCATTTATGAAAAATATGGCCTACGCGTTTCGCAGATTTCCGCTTTATCAGGGCCTTTGGAAGTGGCACAATGAAATATTGTATATACTCTAGAAACAGAAAATGTGTTGATAGAGTAATATCAATACCTTATTTAATTCATTCAATAAATAGAGAAGTGAAAATGGAGGTAGGGGAACAGGCATATAAGGAAAAAAAAAAAAAAAAATATATATATATATATATATATTATAACCAAATTTATCGGCGTATAACACGCACCTTAATTTTAAGAGGGAAGTTTCAGGAAAAAAATAAAGAACTTTGAAGCAAAACAAGGGTAGCTCAAAACTTTTTTTTTTATTATTAATATTTAAGCACTTATAAGATAAATAACGTAACATGAAAGTAAAAGCAACTGTTTTTCCAAAAAAAACTTGTATATTAAGGTATATGTTTTTACAGAAGTTTAAAATCAGAAATCGCTGCTGTCTGAGAACCAAGAATCTCTTCATCTTCACTGCTATCTTCAAAATCGTACTCAACACTGCTGCTTTGAATGCTACTGTCTTCATATATCAGCTTGTCTTCTTTACCATCCAAAGCAGTGCTTATGCCACATTTCTTAAAAGATTTGATGACAATATCTTTTCATTCGCCCAGAATTTGTAACTTCATATTTGGTTTTCATCACACATGTATTTATTCCATTCTTCACGCATTAAGGCTTTGAAGGGCTTGTTAATTGAAACATCTAATGGCTGTAATTGTGATGTTAGTCCTCCTGGAATGACCGCCATCTCTGTGTTGCACATTTTCAAATTCTCTCTTTGTTGGCTCTGTAGGATAAGATCTAACTGAGTCCAGTACTAACAAGGATGGCTTCTTTAACCACTTCAGCCCCGGATCATTTTGCTGGTCAACGACCGGGCCACTTTTTGCGATTCGGCACTGGGTCACTTTACTGACAATTGCGCGGTCATGCGACATGACTCCCAAACAAAATTAGCGTCCTTTTTTCCCCACAAATAGAGCTTTCTTTTGGTGGTATTTGATCACCTCTGCGTTTTATTTTTTTTGCGCTATAAACAAAAATAGAGCGACAATTTTGAAAAAAAATGAATATTTTTTACTTTTTGCTGTAATAAATATTCCCCAAAAATATAAAAAAAAAAATGTTTTCCTCAGTTTAGGCCGATACGTATTCTCCTACATATTTTTCATTAAAAAGAATCGCAATAAGCACTTATTGATTGGTTTGCGCTAAAAATTATAGCGTCTACAAAATAGGGGATAGTTTTATGGCATTTTTATTAATATTTTTTTTTTTGCTAGTTATGGCAGCGATCAGCGTTTTTTATCGGTACTGTGACCTTATGGCGGACACTTTTGACACATTTTTGAGATCATTGGCATTTTTATAGTGCTCAGAGCAATAATAATGCATTGATTACCGTAAAAATGCCACTGGCAGGGAAGGGGTTAACACTAGAGGCCGAGGAAGGGGTTAATTATGTTCCCTAGGTGTGTTCTAACTAAAGGGGGGTGGGACTGACTAGGGGAAATGACAGATCGCTGTTTATACATTGTATGAACAGACAAACGGTAATTTCTCCCCCTGACAGGACCGGGAGCTGTGTGTTTACACACACAGCTCCCGGTTCTCGCTCTGTAACGAGCGATCGCAGGTGCCCGGCGGTGATCGCGCCCGCCGGGCATTCACTTTGGCACCAGGACGCGTGCCCCTAATTGCTGGAATGCGAAATGATGGTTAGCTACGTGATTTCGCGCAGCCGAGCCGACCTATAACTGCAGCGGCTGGTCGGCTAGTGGTTAACAAAGCGCTTCTCCCACACATTTCTAATCCAAAGCCTCATGCCTTTTTCGTCCATCCAGCCTTTAGGATGAACATGCACCTTTATGCCACTTGGAATTTTCTCCTTTGGAAAAGTTTTCCTTTTCAAAATGACCAATGGGTGGCAGCTTGTTTCCATCTGCAGTGCACGTAAGGACCACGGTATAATGATTTTTTTCATGTCCTGAAGTTTTGATCGTAACGGTCTTGGTACCTTTTGCTTCCTTAGTTTTATTTGAAGGAACATCAAAAGTGAGGGGTACTTCGTCCATGTTGCCGATTTGACCAATTTCAAAATGTTGTCTTTTTTCCTTTGTTTGATAATAAAGCAATGAAAATGTATTATCTTCTCTTCATAATCATCCGGCATTCGCTGGGCAATCCTGGTTCTTGTTCGCATCCGAAGCTCATGCCTCTTCATAAATCTTTGACACCATGTCTCTTTGAAATCCTGTATTTGCAACTCTTTGCTGATTTTCACTGCTTGAATGATGATAATTTTTGTTGATAAAGCAATGCCAGCTGTTCTATGATTTAGTACTGTGACAGGAAGTCAGGTAAATCTGTGGGTGTTGTCACAGACGGGAGATACATTTCTGCCTTGTTTAGACAATACACCAATTATTATCAGGTGTTGGCTGCAGAAGTAGCCAGAAAGATTTAAGGGCGTTGGAAAACTTCAGCTGTTCAGAATGAGGCAATTAAGGCCTCTATAAGTAATCCAGAGGATTACTACTGATACTGCATCCTGAGGCTTTCTGGGTGAAGAAAGTGAGCAGAAATACTTCTGAAGAGGTGAGATGCTATTGATTTTTCCATCTGTCCTGGATTTCCTCCTGCCAGACTTCTGCAAACTGCCGAAGCCTCCCCCCACTCGATTGAGCGGGGGCGCCTCTTCATAAGGAGGCCTTTGGGCTCTGCTTTGCAGATTTCTGCCCCCAGGACTTTTTCTGGCCCTGAGCTTTTAGTTCTGAGGCCTTCCTCTTGGAGCTGAAGGCGGAGGCTGTCGTGACTGCCTGGAGGCTGTTGCCCCAGGTGATGGAGAAGCCGAACGCTTAAGTGAAGGATGCCTACTCCTTCTTTTTACTGGAAGAATGGTACCTTTTCTACCCGAGATCTTCTGGATGTACTTATCTAAGTCCATCCCCAAATGTCGTTCCCCATGAAAGGGGAAACCAGTCGATCGCTTCTTACACAGCAATTCGGCTGACCAAAACTTAAGCCAGAGAACTCTCCGCATGTGTACTAACATGAGGGCAGGGCGAGACGTCTGATGAATAGTCTTTAATAGCGTCAACCACAAAACAAAGAGCCCTAGGCAGATATGCTAGGTCCCGGGCCTCTTCCCCTTTGACGACCTGCTTCACCTTGTCTCTAAAGGATTGACAGATGCCGATTCTACAGCACTGGCCATAGAAAATGAGGCCTTAAGCAACCACTCCAGTCTTTTATCCGCTGGATCTTTAAACACCTGAACATTGTCTACCGGACAAGTAAGACTTGTATTCAGGGAAGAGACAGCAGCATCTACTGCTGGTTCCTTCCATCTCTTGTAGAACTTCTCCTCCAGAGGGTAAAGTTAAGAAAACCTCTTAAGAGGAATAAAATGCCTATCTGGATAATCCCAGTCAGCATAAATGAGCTCTTCCAGCAATGGATGCATAAGAAAAGCATGCAAACCCTGAGGAGGCTTCAGAGGACCCAAAGAAGAAAAGGGGGCTTCAGCCGTCTCTGCAAGGGGGTAGCTTAGATCCAAAACGCACCATCTCAGTGAGTGATTGGATTAACCGTTTTTAAGACTGTGAAGCTACAAATAATTTCTCTGGGACTGAGTCCTCCAAAGAGAACCCATCCTCTTGAGCTTCCACAGGGTCCCCAAAGGGTATATCTGAGTCTCCTATCCACTCCTGATCCGCAGATGACGGACTTGGGACAGGAAAAGGGGACCTGTCGCATTTCTTCCCAGACTGGGAAGAGGACACGAACAAACTAGCCATCTTCCCCTCTAAACCAGCCAAAGCTGCAGCCAAGTCATCTTTAGTGACATACGCAGAGGCTGGAATGTTAGAGTTAGCCACAGTGCCTGACAAGTCTGCTGGCTCAGCCTGGTCAGCCGCTTCAGGTTTCTCAGGGGAGGGTGACACAATGGAGGCAAGACTAGAATTCTCAGGACTTGACTGCAGTGCCCTTGTGCCCCTTTTTCCCTGTGTTTGTTCCTCTTACGGGGATACATAGTCCTAAGCACAGAGTAGAGGTACTGTTATATGCATCTATTGCTGAGCTCATGCGACTATGTGTCAAGAAAAAGGGTTGAGCAGGGTGGGACTTTGTATGTGCCTCAGAAAAGTAAATAAATATAGTAATACCACAGATATAAAATAAACGACTTTTATATAACTGCCAAATGGCAGTGATATCAAAAGGATTAAAAATATAAAATAAAATCAAGTTACAGTTTTGAACATTTGAAGTTCAGGATGTGTGATTCCCAAGCATTTATGAAAAATATGGCCTACGCGTTTCGCAGATTTCCGCTTTATCAGGGCCTTTGGAAGTGGCACAATGAAATATTGTATATACTCTAGAAACAGAAAATGTGTTGATAGAGTAATATCAATACCTTATTTAATTCATTCAATAAATAGAGAAGTGAAAATGGAGGTAGGGGAACAGGCATATAAGGAAAAAAAAAAAAAAAAAATATATATATATATATATATATTATAACCAAATTTATCGGCGTATAACACGCACCTTAATTTTAAGAGGGAAGTTTCAGGAAAAAAATAAAGAACTTTGAAGCAAAACAAGGGTAGCTCAAAACTTTTTTTTTTATTATTAATATTTAAGCACTTATAAGATAAATAACGTAACATGAAAGTAAAAGCAACTGTTTTTCCAAAAAAAACTTGTATATTAAGGTATATGTTTTTACAGAAGTTTAAAATCAGAAATCGCTGCTGTCTGAGAACCAAGAATCTCTTCATCTTCACTGCTATCTTCAAAATCGTACTCAACACTGCTGCTTTGAATGCTACTGTCTTCATATATCAGCTTGTCTTCTTTACCATCCAAAGCAGTGCTTATGCCACATTTCTTAAAAGATTTGATGACAATATCTTTTCATTCGCCCAGAATTTGTAACTTCATATTTGGTTTTCATCACACATGTATTTATTCCATTCTTCACGCATTAAGGCTTTGAAGGGCTTGTTAATTGAAACATCTAATGGCTGTAATTGTGATGTTAGTCCTCCTGGAATGACCGCCATCTCTGTGTTGCACATTTTCAAATTCTCTCTTTGTTGGCTCTGTAGGATAAGATCTAACTGAGTCCAGTACTAACAAGGATGGCTTCTTTAACCACTTCAGCCCCGGATCATTTTGCTGGTCAACGACCGGGCCACTTTTTGCGATTCGGCACTGGGTCACTTTACTGACAATTGCGCGGTCATGCGACATGACTCCCAAACAAAATTAGCGTCCTTTTTTCCCCACAAATAGAGCTTTCTTTTGGTGGTATTTGATCACCTCTGCGTTTTATTTTTTTTGCGCTATAAACAAAAATAGAGCGACAATTTTGAAAAAAAATGAATATTTTTTACTTTTTGCTGTAATAAATATTCCCCAAAAATATAAAAAAAAAAATGTTTTCCTCAGTTTAGGCCGATACGTATTCTCCTACATATTTTTCATTAAAAAGAATCGCAATAAGCACTTATTGATTGGTTTGCGCTAAAAATTATAGCGTCTACAAAATAGGGGATAGTTTTATGGCATTTTTATTAATATTTTTTTTTTTGCTAGTTATGGCAGCGATCAGCGTTTTTTATCGGTACTGTGACCTTATGGCGGACACTTTTGACACATTTTTGAGATCATTGGCATTTTTATAGTGCTCAGAGCAATAATAATGCATTGATTACCGTAAAAATGCCACTGGCAGGGAAGGGGTTAACACTAGAGGCCGAGGAAGGGGTTAATTATGTTCCCTAGGTGTGTTCTAACTAAAGGGGGGTGGGACTGACTAGGGGAAATGACAGATCGCTGTTTATACATTGTATGAACAGACAAACGGTAATTTCTCCCCCTGACAGGACCGGGAGCTGTGTGTTTACACACACAGCTCCCGGTTCTCGCTCTGTAACGAGCGATCGCAGGTGCCCGGCGGTGATCGCGCCCGCCGGGCATTCACTTTGGCACCAGGACGCGTGCCCCTAATTGCTGGAATGCGAAATGATGGTTAGCTACGTGATTTCGCGCAGCCGAGCCGACCTATAACTGCAGCGGCTGGTCGGCTAGTGGTTAACAAAGCGCTTCTCCCACACATTTCTAATCCAAAGCCTCATGCCTTTTTCGTCCATCCAGCCTTTAGGATGAACATGCACCTTTATGCCACTTGGAATTTTCTCCTTTGGAAAAGTTTTCCTTTTCAAAATGACCAATGGGTGGCAGCTTGTTTCCATCTGCAGTGCACGTAAGGACCACGGTATAATGATTTTTTTCATGTCCTGAAGTTTTGATCGTAACGGTCTTGGTACCTTTTGCTTCCTTAGTTTTATTTGAAGGAACATCAAAAGTGAGGGGTACTTCGTCCATGTTGCCGATTTGACCAATTTCAAAATGTTGTCTTTTTTCCTTTGTTTGATAATAAAGCAATGAAAATGTATTATCTTCTCTTCATAATCATCCGGCATTCGCTGGGCAATCCTGGTTCTTGTTCGCATCCGAAGCTCATGCCTCTTCATAAATCTTTGACACCATGTCTCTTTGAAATCCTGTATTTGCAACTCTTTGCTGATTTTCACTGCTTGAATGATGATAATTTTTGTTGATAAAGCAATGCCAGCTGTTCTATGATTTAGTACTGTGACAGGAAGTCAGGTAAATCTGTGGGTGTTGTCACAGACGGGAGATACATTTCTGCCTTGTTTAGACAATACACCAATTATTATCAGGTGTTGGCTGCAGAAGTAGCCAGAAAGATTTAAGGGCGTTGGAAAACTTCAGCTGTTCAGAATGAGGCAATTAAGGCCTCTATAAGTAATCCAGAGGATTACTACTGATACTGCATCCTGAGGCTTTCTGGGTGAAGAAAGTGAGCAGAAATACTTCTGAAGAGGTGAGATGCTATTGATTTTTCTGTGTGATAAAAATAAAAAAGACTTTAGTTTTCTGCTGTATGATCAGCAATGTCTACCCAGCACTAGGCTGTGCTAGACTCCATAGATAGGTTCCTGTGTGGCAAAGGTAGATGCCCCAAGTGCCCAGGGTTTATTTTATGTTTGATTTTGTTTATGCTGTTTGGATGCTTGCACTTGTTTCCAGCAAGATGGAAGAATAAACCAAAATCTTTGTTTTCAACCGTCTTCGACTGCCTTTCTGTATAAATTCAGTGTGTAGTGAACCCATCCAGGGGGTCACACACCCTGCTACCGAGCGAACCCCTTACACATGGTGGAGTGCCGCGGGCAGTTAAAATAAACCCAAAATAGAGGAGATACTGAAACAGCTGGCTTTAGCAAAAGCAAATCAACAGCAGACAAACGCAGGTTTGCAGCGGAGCCTTGCAGCTCAACAACAGGCTCACGCAGCTCATCAACAGGCTCACCAAGAGAGCATGGCAGCTCAACAACAGGTTTACCAAGAGAGCATGGCAGCTCAACAACAGGCTCACGCAGCTCAACAACAGGCTCACCAAGAGAGCATGGTAGCTCCACAACAGGCTCACCAAGAGAGCATGGTAGCTCCACAACAGGTTCACCAAGAGAGCATGGTAGCTCCACAACAGGTTCACCAAGAGAGCCTTGCAGCTCACCGAGAGAGCATTGCAGGCTTGGAACAGAGACACCAGTAGCAAATGGAGGCCATCGTGAAACAGCTTCAGAGACAGCAGACCGAGGCTGGGAGTTAGGCCAGTAACAAACCGACTTTTCGGGTAAGACACTTATTGCCAAAGATGACTATAGATGAGGACCCTGAGATGTTTCTGACCACGTTTGAGAGAGCAGCGGAAAGAAAGAGTTGGCCTAAAGAACAGTGGGCTGGACTAGTGGCCCCCCTATTATCTGGAGAAGCCCAAAAGGCATATTTTGATTTGGAGCTGGCAGACACGAAAAACTATGTTCGTTTTGGCACGTTTTGGTGTAACCCTGGCTCAGCGAGTCCACAATTGGAGTTATCAGCTGAGGAAGCCACCTCGGTCGCAGATGTATGACCTCATCCATTTGGCTAAGAAATCGTTGCAGCCAGAAACTGTCCGGACCAAAAATTTTGGAGCGAGTAGTCATGGACAAATTTGCAGAAATGGGTGAACCATGGTGGTCCAGAAACCGCAGACCTGGTCGAAAGGTACCTAACCACAGAGAATTTGTCCTCTTCCACCAGAGATGCACAGACTTTTCACCCCAAGACCAGACCCTCCCCACCTATAGGTAAGACTGCATCCAGGGATGGGGGTGGAGAGAGGGACCAAAGAACAACGAGAGGTATTATCGTGACTACTGCTAATGTTTGGCGAGAGCGGCCTGGAAGACCCATCCCACAGGAGAGGACCAGAAGGTTGATTTGTTACCGTTGCCGGGAAGAGGGACATGTAGCAGCGGTTTGCCCAGCGGGTGATGAACCCATGCAGTGTGACTTTCTGACAGAGAGACAGTCCCTTTTTGTAACCACATGCACTGCAGTAATGGGAAATGAGAAACCTTTATATAGAATGTGCTTAGATGGTAAAGATGTTGTAGTATTGTTGGATTCAGGTAGCCTGGTCCCCTTAGTGAAAAGTGATCTAGTGGTGGGAAAAACCTTACATCCTAGGAAAATGGCTGTACTTTGTGTACATGGGGACACTCGAGAATATCCGGTGACTACGGTTTCCTTTTGAAACCTCCCTCGGTAACTTGTGTCACCAGGTGGGTTTAGTTCCTAAACTGCCACATGACGCCATTGTGGGAAGGGATTTCCCAAAATTCTGGGAACTCTGGGACTGCCCAGATTCCCCAGTAGTTGGTTCTTCTGAGCCTGAACCATCTACTCCAGAAACCTCTAACTGTAAGGATTCTCCTGAGTTTCCATTCTCAGTCTTAGCAGGGGAAACACCAGTCCCTAGGGAGGAGCCTGCTACCTCAGAAGAGGAACAGCGGCCGATAGGGTTTGACCTCGAGGTGCACAGAGAAAACGTTATCACTGAGCAATTGAGGGACCCCACATTGCTAAGAGCCCGGGAGAATGTAGTGAAGATAGATGGGGAGTTAGTTAAAGCGGATCTCCGCTCTAAAGTGGAGTCCCGCTGATCGGCACCCTCCCCCCCTCCGGTGTCACATTTGACACCTTTCAGGGGGGAGGGGGGTGCAGATACCTGTCTACAGACAGGTATCTGCACCCACTTCCGGCCCTACGATACGGGCAAAGGACGGGTTTTTTCTCCGCTTCCCGTCCGTCCCCCGTTGTATGCTGGGAACACTCGGCTCCCAGCACACAGTGGGAGCCAATCGGCGGGCGCAGCGCGACTCGCGCATGCGCCGTAGGGAACCGGGCAGTGAAGCCGGAGCGCTTCACTTCCTGGTTCCCTCACCGTGGATGGAGGGGGGAGCAGCAGGGTGACGAGCGATCGCTCGTCATCTGCTGCGATCGGCGCTGGACTCCAGGACAGGTAAGTGTCCTTATATTAAAAGTCAGCAGCTGCAGTATTTGTAGCTGCTGGCTTTTAATATATTTTTTTAGTGGCACATCCGCTTTAACCCTGACGAGAGTGTTGCCCTCCCTTACTTCATTATTGAAAGGGACCTGTTATATCGAGTGTCACAGAGGATAGAGTACACCATTGAGCAACTGGTAGTGTCTAAACTGTACCGCAAGATGGTTTTGGAACTGGCCCATGGGCACATTCTTGGGGGACATTTGGGAGCAGAAAAAACCCGGGAGAGGATCACCCAGAGGTTTTATTGGCCTGGGATCACTAGGGAAGTGGAATTGTACTGCTCTTCCTGTCCAATGTGTCCGATTACTGCACCCATGCCACATTTCCGCAGTCCGTTGGTATCCCTGCCCATTATCGAGGTCCCTTTTGAGAGGATCGCCATGGACTTGGTTGGCCCCTTACTGAAGTCCACTAGAGGGCACCAGCACATCTTGGTAATAATGGACTATGCCACCCGTTACCCAGAAGCGATTCCTCTCCGAAACACCTCTGCGAAAACCATTGCCAAACAGTTATTTCAGGTTTTCAGCCGTGTGGGTCTTCCTAAGGAAGTCCTAACTGACCAGGGCATCCCGTTTATGTCTAGGGTGACCAAAGAACTTTGTAAACTCCTGAAAGTGACCCAGTTACGTACATCAGTATATCACCCTCAAACAGACGGGTTAGTGGAAAGGTTTATTAAAACCTTAAAACAAATGTTGAGGAAGGTGGTGGATAAAGACGGAAAGAATTGGGATTATCTGTTCCCTTATCTGATGTTTGCAATAAGAGAGGTTCCCCAATCGTCCACAGGGTTCTCTCCGTTTGAGCTACTGTATGGGAGGCACCCCCAGGGCCTACTGGACATTGCCAGGGAAACATGGGAGAGTGCGAGTTCCTCTCATCGAAGTGTGATTGAACATGTGGCCCAAATGTAAGATAGAATTACCCAAGTGATGCCGATTGTGAAGGAACATTTAGCCCAAGCCCAATTGGCTCAACAAAGGATTTACAATCGTGGGGCCCAAGTCCATTCCCTTGCACCTGGTGATAGGGTGTTGGTGCTGGTCCCCACAGTCGAAAGTAAATTCCTAGCCAAATGGCAGGGTCCATATGAAGTGTTGGAGAAAATGGGAGTGGTGAATTA
Source organism: Rana temporaria (assembly GCF_905171775.1). Lineage (NCBI taxonomy): Eukaryota > Metazoa > Chordata > Amphibia > Anura > Ranidae > Rana > Rana temporaria. Next base: position 107,743,447 of record NC_053499.1, read on the forward strand.
TAAAATTAGCCAACCGGGAAGACGAAAACCTGAGCAGCTCTATCACGTGAACTTGCTAAAACCATGGAAGGATAGAGAGTCCTTGGTCGCTAAGACTACCCGATTTTCTGCTCCATTTAACCTGGCTGTCCCTGAAGTTGGGATAGCGGAGACTCTATCCAAAACTCAGCAACAGGAGGTTAAAGAATGTGTGCTCCGTAATAAGGAGAAGTTTTCAGACCTGCCAGGTTGGGTCTCCGGAGTTGAACATGACATTATCACCACACCAGGGCATAAGGTCAAGTTGAAGCCTTATAGAATTCCAGAAGCCCGGCGAGAGGCAATTCGCCAGGAAGTAAAAATGCTTGAGCTGGGGGTGATAGAAGAGTCAAATAGTGATTGGTCCAGTCCCATTGTCTTAGTGCCCAAACCAGATGGAAGTTGGCGTTTTTGTAATGACTTTCGCCGCCTGAATAAAATCACTAAGTTTGACACCTATCCTATGCCCCGCATAGATGAACTGATTGATCACCTAGGCACTGCCCGGTACATGACGACGTTAGATCTGACCAAGGGTTATTGGCAAATTCTTCTCTCGGAGTCGACCAGGGAAAAAACAGCATTTGTAACTCCAGACGGATCTTTCCAATATCGGAGAATGCCTTTTGGGTTACAGAATGCTCCCGCCACATTTCAACGCACCATGGATAAGACCCTTCGGCCTCATCGAGCCTATGCTGCTGCATACCTCGATTACGTTGTTATCCACAGTGAGGATTGGGACTCACACTTACCAAAAGTTCAGGCTGTTTTGGATTCCATCTGGAAAGCCGGGTTTACAGCCAATCCAAAAAAATTTACCCCTGGGCTAGAAGAGGCGAAGTATCTGGGCTATACCATTGGAAGAGGTCTAATCAAGCCCCAAATAAACAAAGTTGAGGCTTTTCAGGATTGGCCACGTCCCACCAACAAGAAACAGGTTCTTGCATTTTTGGGGATCGCGGGCTATTATCACCGCTTTATGCCCCATTTTGCCTCACAGGCTGCTCCCCTGACCAATTTGACCAAAGGGAAGGAGTCTGTCATGACCAAATGGACTCCCGAAGCAGAAACAGCTTTTCAGGCGTTAAAACAGGCCTTATGTAGTCAGCCAGTTTTAAATTCGCCTGATTTTTCACGGGACTTTGTGGTTCAGACAGATGTGTCAAATGTGGGGTTAGGAGCTGTACTGTCCCAGATTATCAAGGGGGAGGAACACCCTGTTATGTACCTCAGCCGAAAGTTGAAGGCCCATGAGGAGAATTATGCCACCATTGAGAAAGAATGTTTGGCGGTGAAATGGGCTTTGGATTCTCTCCGGTACTACCTCGTGGGTAGACAGTTTGAACTGGTGACGGATCATGCCCCATTGAAGTGGATGGCACAGAACAAAGAGACCGATAGGAGAATAAATAGGTGGTTCCTGGCCCTCCAGGAATTTAGTTTTGTGGTAACGCATCGCCCTGGTGCTAAAATGGGGAATGCAGATGGGTTGTCCAGAGTGCATGCCTGCCTGGCAACCTGTGTCCCAACCCTAGGGTTGAAACAAGAGGGGGGGGGTATGTGACAGGAAGTCAGGTAAATCTGTGGGTGTTGTCACAGACGGGAGATACATTTCTGCCTTGTTTAGACAATACACCAATTATTATCAGGTGTCGGCTGCAGAAGTAGCTAGAAAGATTTAAGGGCGTTGGAAAACTTCAGCTGTTCAGAATGGGGCAATTAAGGCCTCTATAAGTAATCCAGAGGATTACTACTGATTGCTGCATCCTGAGCAGGGCTGTGGAGTCGGTAGATAAATGTTCCGACATCCTCAGTTTTATGTACTTCCGACTCCGACTCCCCGACTCCGACTCCTCTGTATTAATATGCGAATGTATTTTATACATTCCTTGAGGGAAAGAAACGCAACCTACCACAGGACTACTGGCTGGGAAGCCAACAGTCTACTGTATTGCACAGTTTAAGAAAAAGACAAACACAATGAAAACAAAGTTTTATACATTTTTTTTTATTAATCAATCAAGTGGCTGGATAGTAGCAGCAGGCATAAACATCAGGAACAGAGGGCCAGATCCTCAAAAGGGATACGCCGTCGTATCCCTGTTTCTATCTTTGGAACTGATCCACAGAATCAGTTTCCAAGAGATAGACAGAAGATCCGACATGTGTAAGGAACACTGACGGATCTTAGGATGCAGTACCGCATCCGCCTCGGGTATGCAAATTAGCACTTACGGAGATCCACAAAGCTTTTCAGCTTAGTTTTTTCTCCGTAAGTTTTAGTTTGCAATCGTAAAATTAGGGCTGCTTTTACAAAGTGTAAACTGTTTACACCTTGTAAAAGCAGACCCTTCTGTCCAGCGACGCGTTTTTTTTTTTTTTGTTTTAAATTTTTTTTTTTTCGCCGTATCTTTTTTTTTTTCGACGCAACTTTATTGACCCGGCGCGATCCAGAAAGCTCGGCGTAGCGTAATTTCGCGCTATGCACGTCGGGAAAATTACGTCACGAGCATGCGCAGTACGGCCGGCGCGGGAGCGCGCCTAATTTAAATGGGAATCGCCCCCATTTGAAGAGGAACGCCTTGCGCCGGCGGAATTTAAGTTACACAGCCGAAAATTTCTAGGTAAGTGCTTTGTGGATCGGGCACTTAGGTAGAAATTTTAAGGCAGTGTAACTTAAATGGGAATTTTTACCTTAACGCCGGCTCTTTGTGGATCTGGCCCAGGATCTTTACCAGTTCAAAAATACAAACCACATTATTTGGTTGTTTTAGAACAAAAACAAAGCTTATCTATAATGAACCAAAAACAAAATCTGTAAAACCTAGAAATGGTTTATATTAATCTTGAAATGTAGTTATAGGCTTAGCAAATGCAAATCAATTCAATGTAGAGTTCTAAGGAAGAGAATTGCCTCTGCCAGATCCTCTTTCATAGAGGCTCTTAAGTCAGACTTTATTATTTTTAGGGCTGAAAATAATCTTTCGACACTGACTTGGGTGGGTGGCATTGCAGTAACTATTCTGGCCACATCACTAACGATCTCTGGATAAACAAGGATGGCTTCTTCAACAGTAAGTTTTGATGAGCGATCATACTTTTCAACTTCTTTTAGTGCTTTATAAAACTCCTGTTGGAATTTTTTTATTTGGACACTTACTGGTTCTCTAACATGCGTTCCCTGTAAAAGCAGAACACAACACTATGGAAAGTATAAGTATTGCAGCTCCTAATTGTGCGTTGCGTGCCATATAGTGAAGCACATGAAAAGCATGCTTCTTCACGGTCACTTAACGTGTTCGTTTTGCGGTTACGTGAGGCACTGCATGCATTGGTCTTTATTCTTACAGTAGAGAAGTCATTAATTATAACTTTTTGTGAATTGGTACATTTAAACTTGCTTTTTTTTTTTATTCCAATCTAAATTTAGTAGGAGTCGGAGTCGGTGCATTGTTTGCCGACTCCGACTCCAGGTACCCAAAATTTCCCTCGACTCCGACTCCACAGCCCTGATCCTGATGCCCCGTACACACCATCACTTTATGTGATGAAAAAAAACGACACTTTCTGTGAAGTAAAAAATGACGTTTTTGAAACTTCAATTTTCAAAGACGAAGTTGCATACACACCATCGTTTTCTCACAATGATCTTGCAAAGTCAGGTTACGTTCCACCACGTTTTACCATTGAAGCTAGCTTCTGGGCATGCGTAGATGAAAAAACGTCTTAGAAAACGACGTTTTTTGCTACACACGGTCAATTTCTGTGAGGTAAAAAGTGCACTTTTGAAAAACGACACATAAAATTGAAGCATGCTTCAATTTTTTTCTGTCGTTTTTTAGAAGACATAAAACGACGTTTTTGCCCACACACGGTCAATTAAATTGACGTTTTTGAAAATGACGTTTTTTTCCATCGCAGAAAGTGATGGTGTGTACGCGGCATGAGGCTTTCTGGGTGAAGGAGTGCAGTGAGCAGAAATACTTCTGAAGAGGTGAGGTGCTATTGATTTTTCTGTGTGATAAAAACCAAAAAGACTTTAGTTTTCTGCTGTATGATCAGCAGTGTCTACCCAGCAGAAGGCTGTGCTAGACTCCATAGATAGGTTCCTGTGTGGCGAAGGTAGACGCCCCAAGTGGCCAGGGTTTATTTTATGTTTGATTTTGTTTATGCTGTTTGGATGCTTGCACTTGTTTCCAGCAAGGTGGAAGAATAAACCAAAATCTTTGTTTTCAATCGTCTTCGACTGCCTTTCTGTATAAATTCAGTGTGTAGTGAACCCATCCAGGGGGTCACACACCCCGCTACCGAGCGAACCCCTTACAGTACAAATTCCTTCAGCTGTTCTTCTAATGTTGGCCATTTAACAATACCGCTGCGAAAATTGCATTTTGTTTTTAATAATGTCTTGCGTTTTTCTTCAATTTTTTGCCAATCTCACACTGTGCATTCTGTTGGTGGCTCTCCAAAATGCCTTGCTGCAGCCCTATTTCCATGTTTGGCATATTCCACAACCTTTAACTTGAAACCAGCTGTATATGCTCCACGCTTTTGTTTTGATTCCATTAGGGATACCAGTAGTGGTGAAATACCTTAAGTATGGTAGTGAATGCAGTTGTTTAACTGAGGGCACTTATGATAGTGCAGAGTGCATTGCTGGGACGTCAGGATGAGTCAGTGGTATTCTTTTTGCCTAAATTTAAGTAAAAAAAAAAGTAAGGTCGTATTGGGTGTGTAAATTTACCAGTACTCTGTTGTAATGTGTTTAGTATAGTATGGTAATACTGGTGTTATTATCACACTGCTGTTTATTTACTGGTGTAAGATCCAGTGGCCGTGCGTCCAAAAAGGGTGCAGGAGCGCCACCTCCTCTCTCCTGCACTGCTCTAATCGCCATAGATAGATCCATGCATTGCATGAATCTGTCTATGGTTGCTGCCAACACCCCCTATTCAGGTGTCCGGCCCCTTTTCGGGCACCGGGCACCTAAATTACAGCGGCGGGGGTGTTTTTTGGAAGCACCTGATTAGAGCCATAGGCTCTTATAGGCGCCAAAAAAAAGTGAACAGCGGGCGCCATGCCGGGCGTTCGCTGTTCACTCAGCTGTGTGTTAGCAAAGCGAAGGAATTCGTTTTGCTAATACTGAATCCGCCTCTCAGCCAATCAGGTTGCCAGGTCTGTTACGGTCACCTGATTGGCTGAAACATCAGGCGCTGTGATTGAAGCACTGAGGACCAAAGAAGAAGACATGGAGGACGTGCAGGAGACTGCCGCTGACCCGCTCCAGGACAGGTAAGTGCAGGCAGCATCTGATGGGGCACACTGGCAGCATCTGATGGAGCACATTGGTGGCATCTGATGGAGCACAGTAGCGGCAATTGATGGGCACACTGGCAGCATTTGATGGGGCACAGTAGCGACAATTGATGGGCACACTGGCAGCATTTGATGGGGCACAGTAGCAACAATTGATAGGCACAGTGTCAGCAATTGATGGGCACACTGGCAGCATTTGATGGGGCACAGTAGCGACAATTGATGGGCACAGTGTCTGCGTTTGATGGGCACAGTGTCTGCGTTTGATGGGCACAGTGTCTGCGTTTGATGGGCACAGTGTCTGCGTTTGATGGGCACAGTGGCTGGGTTTGATGGGCACAGTGGCTGGGTTTGATGGGCACAGTGGCTGCATTTGATGGGCACAGTGGCTGCGTTTGATGGGCACAGTGGCTGCATTTGATGTTTTTTTGTTTGCTTGTGTCCCCCAAAAGTTTGGAGACCAGCCGCCTCTGGTAAGATCCCTAGTGGACTAGTAGGGGCTAAATGTAATTCACACCGCACTGCAGATTACATGCGATTTCTGATTAATGCTAATTCAACCATACAGATTCAATGGCTGAATTTGCATTGCATTTGGAACAAACTCGCACAGGACCCCTTTTTTGGGTCCGCACCAGAATTGGATCGCATGGATGTTCACACCTATGCGATCTGATTCATGTCTGAACTGTCAGTTTGCAGTGCGATTATGTGAGCTAAAATGGGGGTGTCATTAACCACTTAAGACCCGGACCAAAATGCAGCTAAAGGTCCTTGCCCCTCTTTGCGATTCGGCACTGCATCGCTTTAACTGACAATTGCGCGGTCGTGCGACGTGGCTCCCAAACAAAATTGAAATGGGGGGCAACTAGATGCGCAAACCACACTAATGAATACTAAATAACGGATGGACTACAGCAGCAGCCACAACGATTGGGTGTTCACACACTTATAACAGTAATTAAAGGTATTGTGTTGGGGCGCTCGCTAATTAAGAATAATAATTAGTAAATAAATGATTGTTTACATTGGACGTATTTTGTACATCCAGTGCTGTTTGCTTGAATTTATTTTCAATGTATGGATGCACCTGATTAGCACTTATTATCTATCATGCACTTTATCTCAAACAAAATTGGCGTCCTTTTTTCCCCACAAATACAGCTTTCTTTTGGTGGTATTTGATCACCTCTGTGGTTTTTATTTTTTGCGCTATAAACAAAAATAGAGCGACAATTTTGAAAAAAATTCAATATTTTTTACTTTTTGCTATAATAAATATCCCCCAAAAATATATAAAAAAAATGTTTTCCCTCAGTTTAGGCCGATACGTATTCTTCTACCACCTATTTTTGGTAAAAAAAATAATCGCAATAATCGCGTTTATCGGTTGGTTTGCGCAAAATTTATAGCGTTTACAAAATAGGGGATAGTTTTATTGCATTTTTATTAATTATTTTTTTTATACTACTAATGGTGACGATCAGTGATTTTTTTCGTGACTGCGACAATATGGCGGACACTTCGGCCAATTTTGACACATTTTTGGGACCATTGTCATTTTCACAGCAAAAAATGCATTTAAAATGCATTGTTTTATTGTGAAAATGACAATTGCAGTTTGGGAGTTAACCACAGGGGGCGCTGATGGGGTTATGTGTGACCTGAAGTGTGTTTACAACTGTAGGGGGGTGTGACTGTAGGTGTGACGTCATCGATTGTGTCCCCCTATAAAAGGGATGACACGATCGATGCTGCTGCCACAGTGAAGAACGGGGAAGCCGTGTTTACACACAGCTCTCCCCGTTCTTCAGCTCCGGGGACCGATTGCGGGACTCCAGCGGCGATCGGGTCCGCGAGTCCCGCCGTCACGGAGCTTCGGACCGGGTCGCGGGAGCGCGCCCGAGACCCCACGGGTTCCCGAATCGCACCCAACTCACACAGCAGTTCACATTGCCATATGTGATCTGCGGGGAGTGTCAATACATTGTTAATGACACCCCCATTTCAGCTTGTATATCGCACTACAAACTGACAGTTCAGACATGAATCGGATTGCATAGTTGTGATCCGATTCTGGTGCGGACCACAAAAAGGGTCCTGTGCGAGCTTGGTCCGAATGCGATGCGTGAAATCGCATCCCACCGACATCGCACTGAGATAAAATTTTTTTTTTTTTTTTTTTTTTACTTTCTCTCATTTCATTAACCACTAACTTACTGGGCACATATACCCCTTCCTGACCAGGTGAAATTTCAGCTTGTGGCACTGCGTCACTTTAACTGACAATTGCGCGGTCGTGCAACGTGGCTCCCAAACAAAATTGACGTCCTTTTTTCCCCACAAATAGAGCTTTCTTTTGGTGGTATTTGATCGCCTCTGCGTTTTTTTATTTTTTGCGCTATAAACAAAAATAGAGCGACAATTTTGAAAAAAAAAAACAAACCAATTTTTTTTAAAAAACATTTTTTTTCTCAGTCTAGATCAGGGGTCCTCAAACTTTTTAAACAGGGGGCCAGTTCACGGTCCCTCAGACTGTTGGGGGGCCGGACTATAGTTTAAAAAAAATATGAACCTATGCACACATCTTATTTGAAGTACAAAAAAAACAGGAAAAAACAATACAATATTTAAAATAAAGAACAATTTTAATCAACATAAACTTATTAGTATTTCACAGATTCCCCTCATCACAGAACCCCCCTATCACAGACCCCCTTATCAGGGAACCCCCCCATCACCGATTCCTCTCCATTACAGATCCCCCCATCAAAGATTCCCCCGTATTAGGTCCCCCCATCACAAAGCCCCCCAACACAAACTTCTCTCCGAGCCCCCAATAACAGGCCCCCCCCATCACACAGACCCCTAACACAAAGGGAGGGGAGAGGATAGGACAGAGAAGGAGCAGTCAGGTGGAGGGTAGGACAGAGTGGGAGCAGCCAGATGAAGGGGAGGACAGGGTGGATGCAGCCAGGTGGAGGGGAGGACAGGGTGGATGCAGCCAGGTGGAGGGGAGGACAGGGTGGGAGCAGCCAGGTGGAGGGTAGAATAGATTTGGAGCAGCCAGGTGGAGGGTAGGTCAGAGTGGGAGCAGCCAGATGAAGGGGAGGACAGGGTGGATGCAGCCAGGTGGAGGGGAGGACAGGGTGGATGCAGCCAGGTGGAGGGGAGGACAGGGTGGGAGCAGCCAGGTGGAGGGTAGAATAGAGCTGGAGCAGCCAGGTGGAAGGAAGGACAGGGTGGATGCAGCTAGGTGGAGGGTAGAAAAGAGTTGAAGCAGCCAGGTGGAAGGTAGAATAGAGTTGGAGCAGCCAGGTGGAGGATAGAATAGAGTTGGAGCAGCCAGGTGGAGGATAGAATAGAGTTGGAGCAGCCAGGTGAAGTGGAGGACAGAGTGGGAGCAGCCAGGTGGAGGGTAGAATAGAGTTGGAGCAGCCAGGTGGAGGGTAGAACAGAGTGGGATCAGCCAGGTGGAGGGTAGAACAGAGTGGGAGCAGCCAGGTGGAGGGTAGAACAGAGTGGGAGCAGCCAGGTGGAGGGTAGAACAGAGTGGGAGCAGCCAGGTGGAGGGTAGAACAGAGTGGGAGCAGCCAGGTGGAGGGTAGAACAGAGTGGGAGCAGCCAGGTGGAGGGTAGAACAGAGTGGTAGCAGCCAGGTGTAGGGTAGAACAGAGTGGTAGCAGCCAGGTGGAGGGTAGAACAGAGTTGGAGCAGCCAGGTGGAGGATAGAATAGAGTTGGAGCAGCCAGGTGGAGGGCAGAATAGAGTTGGAGCAGCCAGGTGGAGGGTAGAACAGAGTGGGAGCAGCCAGGTGGAGGGTAGAACAGAGTGGTAGCAGCCAGGTGGAGGGTAGAACAGAGTGGTAGCAGCCAGGTGGAGGGTAGAACAGAGTGGGAGCATCCAGGTGGAGGGTAGAACAGAGTGGGAGCATCCAGGTGGAGGGTAGAATAGAGTTGGAGCAGCCAGGTGGAGGGTAGAACAGAATGGGAACAGCCAGGTGGAGGGTAGAACAGAGTGGTAGCAGCCAGGTGGAGGGTAGAACAGAGTGGTAGCAGCCAGGTGGAGGGTAGAATAGAGTTGGAGCAGCCAGGTGGAGGGTAGAACAGAATGGGAACAGCCAGGTGGAGTGGAGGACAGGGTGGATGCAGTCAGGTGAAAGAAAGGACAGGGTGGATGCAGTCAGGTGGAGGGTAGAATAGAGTGGGAGCAGCCAGGTGGAAGGTAGAACAGAGTGGGAGCAGCCAGGTGGAAGGTAGAACAGAGTGGGAGCAGCCAGGTGGAGTGGAGGACAGGGTGGATGCACTCAGGTGGAAGGTAGAACAGAGTGGGAGCAGCCAGGTGGAGGGTAGAACAGGGTGGGAGCAGCCAGATAGATGGGAGGTAAGTTCTTACCTTGGAGGGTAATAAAAGAATCACTGGCTCCCTCCACTCGATAGCCTCATGGCATTTCTTCTCCTCTCTTCCTATTCCCCCTTCCGCTCGGCATGTTGGGGGCTGAACTCCTCTCAGGGAATCATCATGGGGCCTGCTGGTATCCAGGACTACTATTCCCATAATGCTCTAGTTTCCCAGCTATTGGCTCTGAATGTAGCCAATAGGAGCAGGCATTGCCAGGTGAATGCTCTGCTCAAGGAGAGGGAGGGGTGTAATTCCCCCGCTGCTGCGGCTCTGCCTGTGTCCCTTCTCAGAAACTGTCAGTTTCATCGCCACTGCCCTGTCACTAGTTTCAGTCCACGGGCCGGGTAAATCACACTGGCGGGCCGGATACGGCCCGCGGGCCGTAGTTTGAGGACCCCTGGTCTAGATGATACGTATTCTACTACATATTTTTGGTAAAAAAAAAAAAAAAACAAGAAGCGTCTGGTTTGCGCAAAAGTTATTGCGCTTACAAAATAGGGGACAGAATTATTATTATTTTTTATTATTTTTTTTTACTACTAATGGCGGCGATCAGCATTTTTTTCGTGACTGCGACATTATGGCAGAGACATCGGACACTTTTGACAAATTTTTGGCGCCATTCACATTTATACAGCGATCAGTGCTATAAATATGCACTAATTACTGTATAAATGTGACTGGCAGGGAAGGGGTTAACACTAGGGGGTGAGGAAGGGGTTAAATGTGTACCCTGAATTGTGTTCTAACTGTGTGTGGAGGGGGGTGACTGGGGGAGGTGACCGATCTGTGTCCCTATGTACAAGGGACACAGATCGGTCTTCTCTCTCCCCTGACAGGACATGGATCTCTGTGTTTACACACAGAGCTCCACGTCTTGTCCCTGTAGCCGGCGATCCCGAGTGCCTGGCGGACATCAAAGCTGCCAGGCACACGCATCGGCATCTCAGCGATGCGGCGAGCACGCCGCGGCCGGACGCGCGAGCGCCCTCGCCGCTAACTGCGCGCGCAGGCCGTATAAACACGGCCAGTCAGAAAAGTAGAACCACCCTGCGGCCGTATAAAGTCGTACGGCCGTCGGGTAGTGGTTAATGACAATTTCATATTTTCCCCCATTATTGGAAACTTACAATCCTTATATATATATTTTTTAATTTATTGGAATTATTTGGGGGATTTATTAAGGGCTTGGACAATGGGTGTCAGACAGGTTGTATGATTGCTCAACCCCCCCCCCCCCCCAATCAACCCTGCCATTTGAAGGGATTTGTACCTGTCACAACTAACGGCGGATTCCTATTCATTAAATTCATTTAAAGTCATAAATACAATTATTACAGACTAAATATTATTTTAATGGAATGCAATATTTAGTCTGTAATAATTTTATTTGTGACTTTAAATATGTATTTAATGAATTATAAACTTTTTTACAAGTATATATATTTCTTTCTTTTATATATGCCTGTTCCCCTACCTCCATTTTTTGTTCTTTTCTCTCTTTTTTCTCTCTATTTATTTATTGAATGAATTAAATATGGTATTTATATTTCTCTATCAACACATTTTCTGTTTCTAGAGTATATACAATATGTCATTGTGCCACTTCCAAAGGCCCTGACGAAGCGGAAATCCGCAAAACGCGTAGGCCATATTTTTCATAAATGCTTAGGAATCGCACATCCTGAACTTCAAATGCTCAAAACTGTAACTTGATTTTATTTTATATTTTGAATCCTTTTGATATCAGTTAAATAAAAGTTGTTTATTTTATATCTGTGGTATTACTATATTTATTTACTCCTCTGAGGCACATACAAAGTCCCACCCCGCTCAACCCTTTTTCTTGACACGTAGTCGCATATTCTTGGGGGTGGTAGGAGCCTCTTGGTATTTCCCACACACCCCAACCCCTACACACATTGCTGAGCTCAGTCTTGGCAATGGTTAATATGCCGCTTTCAATACCTACAGCCAGATGCTAAATAGACCAGTCTTGAGAATGCCTGTTGCCAGCACACAGCTTACATGCCCTTGTAAAAGTGTGTGTCAGCCACCGCTTTACTGTGACAGCTGAGCTTTTAAATAACAAGCCTGCCGGTCCGCGCTTTAGGATGCATGCACGCCGGTGGCGCAGAGTCCCACCCCCCGCTTGTGACATCTTATTCACTAAAGAAAGGAGACAGGCTCTTGCTCGTGGCGCACGGCAGTCCACTACGGGAGACGCGGTGCGGGGAGGGGGGAAAGAAGGCTGCATAGAAATCCCCATACATTCTTGATCGCCCAGCGCCCCCCCCCCCCCCATTTTCAAGTAGCTGACAACAGGGGAGACAGAACTTTCTCAACAAGAGCTGCTGATACCCATAGGTAAGAGTGCGGCTGTTAACACCCAGGAATGAAACCCAGGATTTTTCTTAACTTACCATTCCCGCCGCTGGGTACTGCTGGAATATCGCAGCGACCCAATCTTCACCCATCACAGCGGGTTGGTGCCATGCCAGACCTTCAAGGATGGGGTCCCCTCTGTACGTAGGGTCCAATGCCTTGGACCTGTATAGCGCCCTGCCAGAGAAAACCTGTGGTATAGCAATGTGACCAAGGTGCAGGATCCAGGGCCCAGCTCACCTGAGAGAAACGTTACAGGCAAAACCTTGTTCTTCCATACTGCGGCTTGGGTACCATCCACTTTTGTCTTTGTTTTTTAGACTTTTGGAATGGATCCGATTTCTTCATCGTACATCACAGGACACAGTGTCTTATTCATTACTAAGTGGGTTATATTCCACCTTCAGGTGCTGGACACTGGTGTAATCAATTAGAACAGGAAGTTCCCTCCCTATATAACCCCTCCCATACTGGGAGCACCTCAGTTTTTTCACCAGTGTCTAAGGTGTTGGTCACAAGTGAACATGTGCTCCGAGGAGCTCCACTGGAGGGATCCATGCTGCATATCCAAGCCTCCATAAAATCCGGATCCGTCCAAGGTGCTTCATAGCCAAAGTGGACGGTACCCGGGCCTCGGTACGAAGAACAAGGTTTTGCCTATAATGCTTCTCTCTGAGAGCTGGACCCTGGGTTCCAGTACATTGGTCGATGCCTAGGACCAAATGTTTTTTTCTGTTGCCAGGGTGCTATATAGCTCCAGGGGAGAGGCTTACCTGCTATGGACCCCGGTCACTGAAGGTCTGAGACGAAGCCCACGGTGAGGGGTGAAGGCTGGGCCTCTTGCTTTGCAATACCCTGCAGCGTGGAAAGGTAAGAGGAGGTACCTACGGGATTTGGTCCGACAGTAGGTCTCCCATTGGGGATTTTGGGTATCGCCTATCTATGCATGGGCAACTTAACCACTATGTCTTTTGAGACAGGATGGCTCTGGCACCCATATACCTTCCCTAGCTGGTCCTAGTCCTCTCCTGAAGGGGCTATTGGGTCTTGTCTATAATACAGGTGTGCCTGGGCAAAGAATCCACTATGTCTGTTGAGACAGGATGGCTGTAGTACCCATAGCTCTCCCCTGGAGAGGGCTGGATTGTCATGAGTAGCTGCATGTCTTATCTGTTTTCCACCGCTAAAGTCAGTAAAAAGACATACCTGGTGTTTCGCTTACCATGCTTTTCAGGAAGCTCAAGGTTGGCTGATCTATGGTGCGGCTTACTTCCTCCGCTTCAGGCTCGGCCACGATGGGGGGGGGTCCCTCGTAGTCTGGGTCCACAGCGATCCTTGGGGAATCCCTCTCTCCCCCCGCCTCCACCATTCCCTGCAAGGGGGGGCGCGCTTTATAGGCGGGGGGACGATGTGGTTGCCGCTGGCGCACGCTCGCCGGCTCATGGTGCAGGTTTAGGGCTGGCCCTTCAAAAAGGCTCAGACGTCAGAGCTCTGCAAGCCAGGGGGACACAGTAGCTTGGGCACGTAAGCACCTTGTTCGGATTGAATACAGACTCATCTAAGACACCTACTCTGCATGTAGCTGTGCAGATTAGCAGGCATTATTTTGCTAGACTAATTTCTGCTGTTGATGCACCAGGGTTAAGTTCCTCTGCTTTTGCTTAGAACTTTTTGTCTCCCCGTAAAAGAGGGTTCAGGGTTAGGAATATAAAGGGAATCGCCATCTGAATCTGGGGGCCCTTTATCATGCTTGCATGATATTATCCTCCCCTGTAGAGACTTAAGACAGCTCACAGAATGAGCTATCAGCCCTGTCAGACGTTGCAGCCTCCCCCAACATTGCAGTCCCTCTGCATATGTTTTGTGGCATTGCATTTATGGGTCTTAAGAGTTTAACTGCTATATCCGCAGCATCCTCACAAGCAGAAAACAGGGGCCCGGATTCAGATAGCACTTATGCCGGCCTATCTATGCGCCGTACCCACAGAACCACATACCCACAGAACCAGATACGCCTCAAAATAGGCTTCTTCCTACCGGCGTAACTTTTCTAAATATGCGTAGGCGCATATTTACGCTGGACGGATCTGGCGCGCCCATGGATTTTGTATTCAAATATGCAAATGAGGGAGATACGCCGATTCAGAAAAGTACGTTTGGCCGGCTAAGGCTACGCCCGGTGCGCGTAACTGGAAATTCCGGCGCAAAGTTACCCCTCATAAAGCAGGGGTAACTTTGCACCAGACTTGCACAGGTCAGCTGGAGAGCAGCTACAGCAGCACCGTTGCAGACGACCTGAGCAACCACACTTGCAGGACAACACATCTGTATGCCAACATGCCAGGGGCAGCATTGGTCATAGCACTACTGCGTCGACGGGCACGTAGGAGTGCACGGGAGAGGATATTCTGCACGCGCATTGACGTCTTTGGCATGGGTGATTTGGAGGTGTATCGCATCTTCAGATTCAGCCCTGAAGCCATCCTGGATTTAGCCACAACCCTGCAGGATGACATCACCAGCAAGACACACTGCGTACATGCAGTGCAGCCATTGGTAAAGGTACTGGCAACACTGCATTTCCTCGCCAGTGGATCTTTTCAAAGAACAAGTGGAGTAGTGGCTGGTTTGTCACAATCCACCATGAGCAGATTTGTGCACCAGGTTATCCCCGCAATCCTTGGACGCATGTCCCACCACTTCATCAAACCCACCCAGGAGCATCTGCGGCAGAAGGCAATGACAGATTTCTACAGAATTGCAGGATTCCCACGCACCGTGGGGGCCATTGATTGCACTCGTGTGGCACTACAGCCCCCCCCCGTGACACAGAGCATATATACTGCAATCGGAAGCACTGGCATTCCATCAACGTACAGGTGATAGCCGATGCCCAATGCATCATATGGCACGTCCGTGCCAAACACCCCGGGCCCAGCCACGACAGCTTCATATACCGTCAAAGCAACATCCCAACAGAATTTGAACAGAACATGTATGGGGACAGCTGGCTGGTTGGTGAGTGACATGTGTGTCAGGCATGAATGTCTGACCCCATGATGCAGACATCACAAGGGGCACATGCATGGCTAACATCCTCCTGTCTTTTCCCTTCCAGGTGACGCTGCATATGCACTTGGACCCCATCTCATGACTCCATTTCGGAACCCCCAAACCCCAGGAGAGAGAAGATACAATGCTGCACACGCACGTACCCGTGGAGTGGTGGAACGCACCTTTGGCCTCCTGAAGTCCTGTTTCCGATGCCTGGATAAGTCTGGGGGGACCCTGTTGTATTCCCCAAACTTTGCGTGCCAGATCATCGGTGCATGTTGCATTCTACACAACTACGCCATGAGAAAGGGCCTGGAGATTGGCATACGTGATGACCTGACCCCCGAACCACACAGTCCCCCCCTGCCCGTGGGTACCCTGTCTGCTGAGGGAAGAGCAGTCAGGAGATGCCTCGTGGTAGGCTTCTTTTCACGTTAAACACACACATTCATCATGGCACAAGGAGAATGCACGCATGCACACCACTGTGGTCCCTAGCACACACCCCACATCAAATTGGATTAGACCAAAGTACACCGCACGGTACTTGGGAGCTGCAACGCCACGCCAAGGCTCCAATTATGTTGCTGTACATTCATACACCATTCACACGTGTCGTGGGGATAACTTCTCCAACGACTGAGGGTGACAAACCTTACTGGCAGGAGTGTCGCCCCCCCACATTCACACACCATTCACACTGTAGCCTGCACTACTGACCGTTTGCAGGGATATAAAAATAAATAAAACTCATAACCTGAGTATAAAAATAAATAAAACTCATAACCTGAGTATAAAAATAAATAAAACTCATAACCTGAGTATCAAAGAAAATATAGAAAAAATCAACGGCTCTGTCGTGGGCTGCGTCTTGTCCCTAGGCTCCTGGGGCGCAGTTGCCTGGGGCGAGCCTCAGGTGGGGGGGCTGGTGGTGGAACCTCCCCCAGTCTCTCCCTGGCTGCCTTCCATTTCCACGGCTAGCCGGTGGAGGTATGAATTTGTCGCAGCCTGCATCCGCAGCCGGCGGGTTGTATTGCTGCGCTGCTGGCGCCATGTCAGCCTCCCCTCCTCACGGACAGCAGCTGCCAGGCTCCGGGCCTCAGAGACCAGGCCAGATGTTGTGGCCTGCAGGTCCACCAGACAGGACAGAAGGGCTGCCCCGTTCCCAACCACGTCCTGCAGGTTCTTGTTAATGTCCCAACTCTGGCCAGCCTGCTGGGTGATGGCCTCCTGCACTGCCACAGTGCAGGCAGCCTGGCTCTCGGCCGAGGAGACCAGGCTATCTGCGACCCTATGCAGATCACCCGCAAGACACTCAATATGGCGGGTCTGCCTTGTCTGGTCCCTTGCCAGATGGTCCTCAAACTCCTCAGGGACTCCACGCGTTTTTTTTGGTAGCCTTCCTAGGGGCCGGAGAGGCTTGAGGCCGGCTGGAGGGGAGGTCCCTTGATGGGGTATCTCTGGAGGGGATGGTGTCCCTTGATGGGGAATCCCTGGAGGGGATGGTGTCCCTTGATGGGGAATCCCTGGAGGGGATGATGTCCCTTGATGGGGAATCCCTGGAGGGGATGGTGTCCCTTGATGGGGAATCCCTGATAGGGATTGAGACCCGTGAGGGGCTATCCCTGATAGGGATTGAGACCCGTGAGGGGGTAACCCTGATAGGGTTTGAGACCCGTGAGGGGTTAACTCTCATGAGGGGGGGTTTGGGAGGGGCCAGGTATGGGGGGTCTCCTCCATCAGATACACGGCATCCTCTACCCCGACGTGCTCCTCCTCAACTTCCTCAAGCATTGAGGTAGGGGCACTCTCAACCATGGATGGGGTGGGTCGCCCTGCAGCCGATGACGGCCCAGCTCCATCCTGCACATCTGTGGATGACACAAAACATTCACATGTTGGTGGACCCACACACTTGTCACATGTTCCCTTCCCCCCCCCACACATGCTACACACCAGAAAGAAGATAAAACACACTTACCTGTCCTCAAAGGCTGATCCCCAGAATCGAAGCCCTCCAGGCCCTCCACCAGCTCCCTATCCAGGAACCTGGCCACGACCATGTCCTCTGGCGTCAGGGTGATCCTTGTGGCTGGTCCTCCACCTGTGCCACTGGCATGCTTCTTCATCGCCACTAATTTGTCTTGAACCGGTCATTAATCCTTTTGCGGATATGCTTCGGCTCCCTCTCCGCCACACCGAGAGCATTAACCTGTGTGGTTAGCTCCGCATAGATGCGGTTTTTGTCCGCTCTGCCAGTGTTGCCACTCTGTGGCCCATAGAGGCGGGCACCATGTTGGGAGAGCCAATCTATAATAACAGCCTTCTCCTCTGGGCTGAAATTTGACATCCTCCGGTCACCTGAAAACTCTGGTGCAGCCATACTTCCCCCAAAAATCAAGATGCAAAAGACCTAGCAGTAACAAAAAATGCTTGGGTACTTTTGCACTTGACGGACGCATGTCTGGGCGTATTTATGCACTGGGCGTAGGCAGTGGGCCGGCGTATCTTACGCGGGGTGCAGTTGTGCGCATGCGCAGATGGGGGCAGACAGTCTGGCGACGTCACAACGCATGCGCCGTTTAAGATACGCCCGGCGTATCTCTCTGCGACATGGTCGGACCATCATTTGCATGGGGTGACGCCCACTTACAGTTACGCCGTCGAAAATACGACCCGCTGGTGCATCTTGGTGAGTAATATCTTTCTGAATACAGTACATGCCTCTCCGCGCTGGTCCGGCGTAGCGGAAATAAGATGCGCTACGCCGGCGTAAAGATGCGCCATTGTATCTGAATCTCCCCCATGGTGTGTCTCTTTCCCTGGTCTAAATTCTCAAAACAGAGGGATTGAAAGACCTGAGGATGAAGGTTCACTGTCAGAGGACAGGTAACAGGTGAGCCTAGTGAGGAGAAGCTATCAGAAGCCCCACTAGCTCTGGTTGCAGCTGCAGTCTTTTCAGAGAATCAAGCTGCATATAACTTCTCTCAGCCTAAGATGGCCAGAGCCTCTGTCTCCTTAAGGTCCTCATCCTGGTGTTGGCTTCAGGCGATTCGCTGGAGCCGTCAACAATTGTGTCTGGGAGGTTGACCTCTACACCCCGATTTTTTTTCTGACCAGATGTCTCAGAAACGGTACCCTGTACATAAAGGGTATTGACGTCTAGGTTCAACAAGAAATTGAACAGCCTTGTGTCAAGGACAAAGGATCCACCCGCATGCGGGACAGATGTGTTAAGTGATCCTGGCGGACCAGTTATCTCTGGTTTATGACTTCGTAGCTTCCATGCTACATCAGAGGAGAACAGAAGCTGGCCTAATTGCTCCGGCATAGCCCATGCGACCTTGCTGTGCAGAGACAGCAGAGCTGATAGTAGAGGACCCAGGGTCCCTTACAGCTTGTTCAGGCCTGCTTTGCAGGGTTACATTCTGTCTTGCATACATGGGTATTAATGATCTGGCCGTCATAGCATTCTTGAGGATCGGGGCGTTCAGAATCAACGGCAGTTACCTTGATTCATACAGGACAGCTGGCCTCCAGGACCAGATATCCTAGGATCTGGAAGGCCCATGTTCCTGGGGTGAAACCAAGGGGTGGCATCCTTGGTAGTATGTCATAGGTAAAATGTTTGCCTTCTTGCATTAGAAAGGAGATGGAGCTAGCCTTAAGTTCCATCAAGGATCCGATCTCGGCCTTGTCAATATTTTCAGAGATCGATTGTGTCACACTCTGGATCTGTTTCGTTATACAAGGGGTGGCGTGTATAAGTACACCAGTTAGGTCGCCCTTGTGTTCGGAGGATTGGATCTAGTTTTGACAGCTTACAGGGTCAGCACTTTGGGCTGATGCACCATAATTCCCTTCATCCTTCTAAGGAGGAAATTGGTGTTCTTGGTTGCGGTTGCATCCGCATGAGAGTATTGGCAACTTTCCTTGTATAGAGCCATACTTAATTATTTTTTACAAGAAGGGTAACCTTATTTACTAGAAGGATCTAGTGTTCATTTGAATCAAGATATTTTTGCCTTCCTTTTTTTTCAAGACATTGGTCCGCGGAAGGAAAGGTTATTGCTTTTCTCTCAATAGAGTTGAGAGCAGTTAAAAATCTATCTGATCGTTTTCAGATATAGAAACCTAATGGGTTGTTTGCTGCCAGAAGACCCTAAATGTGGGCAGGCAGTGTTCAGATCAGCTAATAAAATAGCTACACGCTCTCTCGTTAGAGTAAGAGAGGTCAAGACCTGCTCGGATACGGAAAACTGATGATGTTGCGCTACCAGGCAGGCAGCGTCTAAATCAAATGTTGATTCATCAGGTTATTTTTCAGGCTTGTGGTTAAAGAGAGGGCTCCCTCTGTTTCTTTTGGGGTGCACCCTACCAGGATAGTAAGCACTTCATGCGGGGTGCATTACCAAGCCTTTATAACTCAGATTTGCCAGGCCGCAACTTGGTCGTTTGTGTTTACATTCACTAATCCCTATCAGAGGAACGTAAGACGGCAGGAGGATGCAGCTTTTTTCCCGACACAGTAGGCTGCAGGCAGTATTAGAGGTCCTCATGTCTGATGGCAGTCTGCGTTGTTGGTGTCTCTGTGTCCCGTGATGTAGGATAAAGAAAATAGGATTTTTATAACCGCTTACCTGTAAAATCCTTTTCTTGGAGTACATCGGGGGACACAGAGTTCCCGCCCCTCTTGTTTGGGGATATTGGGACACTTATTTGCTTTGCTACAAAAACTGAGGTGCTCCCAGTATGGGAGGGGTTATATAGGGAGGAAACTTCCTGTTCTAATTGATTACACCAGTGTCCAGCACCTGAAGGTAGAATATAACCCACTTAGTAATGACTAAGACTCTGTGTCCCGTGATGTACTCCAAGAAAAGGATTTTACAGGTAAGCTGTTATAAAAATTCTATTATCGTAGCCCCCTGACCTTTCCAGGCCATCCAGGGAGCATAACATTTTAACTGTGACCAACACCTTTAGACACTGGTGGAAAAAAACGCAGGTACTCCCTGTATGGGAGGGGTTATATAGGAGGGGGGACTTCCTGTCTTGATTATGCCAGTGTCAATCACCTGAAGGCGTATAACCCATATAGTAATTACTATGGTGCTCTGTGTCCCGTGATGTACGATAAAGAAATCCTATTTTTTACTTTTATGAGAAATAGAAATCCTTTGCATGAATGTTCTCTTTATCTTTATTTCATAGGTTTGGGATGTTATTGGACGTTCTTTATTGATAGATGAAGGTGAAGACGATCTTGGATGTGGAAATCATCCTTCTTCTAAAATTACAGGCAACTCAGGCAAAGGGTAAGATATTTAACATTAAAGCGCCTCCCACTTCAACATGCTTTTTGATGTGTTTTTGATGCTTCAGTGATGTTTCTGGGCAAATGCCTGTTATGTGTATTGATTTTCTATTTGTTTAAAATGGGCCCAGTAGAACCCCAGCTTACTATAGTACCCCCATTCAGCAGATCCCCAGCTCATTAGTACCCCCACTCAGCAGATCCCCCAGCTTTTTAGTTTAGCCTATCCCCTACTCAGTAATACCCCCAGCTCTGCTGTTGCACCACTCAGTAGTACCCCTTTGCTGATCCTCACTCAGTAGTAACCACTAGCTCTACTGTTCGCCACTCAGTAGTAAGCTCCAGCTCTGCTGATCCCCTGCTCAGTAGTAACCCCCGGCTCTGCGGATCTCCTGCTTGATAGTAACCACCAGCTCTGCAAAGCTAACTCTAAACAAAAGTCCTTCAAAAGCTGCAGGTGCCGTTAGCGAATGTTATTGATTTTTATGGAGGATTTGGAGATGCTTTGAAGCACGAAGAAAGCAACATGGGGTATTTTTGTGTAGCGCCCCCTTACTTTCAGTATGGGCACTACCTTAAAGTTAATGGGGAATGAGAGCGTTATTTTGCTCCCATTCACAATTTGTTAAATTTGGGCTGCTGTCATTCCTGAACTGTCCTGTAGGTCAGTCTGCGCACCATTAGACGAGTTTTCCCTCGCGGGGCATGCTGGGGGAGAGTATATCTGTGGCAGACGCCATTTTCTCTGTGTTCTTCGCGGGTTCCAGGTGCGGCACCCACCTTTAGGGTGTGCGCATCCAATGGACCCCGGCGATATGGCCTACCAGGCCGGGGTAGCATGCTACGCGGAGCTCCATGTTGCTGAAAGGGGGCCTAGTGACTTACTGGGTCCCCAGCTTTATTAAAGAGATCCCAAGCTATGTGCTGTGCGGTGGGTGATCGGCTCAGGGAAAACCCAAAGGCAGGTTGTCTGAGGGGCTGAACGAACCATCGGGGATCTGGTGACCGGGACATTGACAGGTACACTTCAACTGTCACCCGGTGACCCTAACTTAGCCTACTGGGAGGATTCGCTCAATCCATTTAGCTCATTCAAGTACTAGGCCTGTGGCAGAGGTCCCTAAAGCCAGGTCTGTGGCAGAGACCTGTTCCTCCCAGCAATCCTTAAGTGGCGCTTTAGCTGCCAGGCTCGTGGCAGGAGTCTGTCCGGAGGCACTTCACCCACTCTGGCTGGAGTGGCGACGAACTGTGTTAACTCTGAAAGCAGGACTGCTTACTTTTCATCCAGAAGCCTGATACTGCAAAGTTCCTTTACCTCATCAGCCTTTCCTGTCTACCTCTAATTGATGTTGGTCGTGTTGGGCCG
This sequence comes from Rana temporaria, assembly GCF_905171775.1. NCBI lineage: Eukaryota > Metazoa > Chordata > Amphibia > Anura > Ranidae > Rana > Rana temporaria. The sequence continues at coordinate 107,765,307 of NC_053499.1, forward strand.
AGAAATAAAGCATTTAGAAAACCTTAATTTGCTGACTGGACATTCGCTCACTAATCTACTCATCAACTTCACCCTCAGACAACGATAAGAGGTAACTTAATACGCCGATTCCAAAACAACCAGCGGCTCCTGAGGGGGTAGCGCTACATTTGAAACAAAACAAATGCAACGTGTGAATGGGACTAAGTTTAATATTTTATTTAGTAACCGGTGCTTTGATTGGCATTCAGAGTGTTTTAAAAAAGCGTGTCCAATGCCACATTTTGAAGCAAGTGTAAATGAGACCTAACAGCATCAAAATCAAGATTCATAAAGTCAAACTTTTAAAGTGATACTAAAGCTAAAAACTTTTTTTTTTACCATCATGCATTCATTTCATTAAGGTTAAAAAACCTTTTTCTATTTCTATGCCCCCCACCCCTCCTCCTCTCTGTATAAAGAGAACGAGGAGAGAATAGATCCAGCACTGTGCACAGCTGCATCTCTTCTCCCCTCTATTCCTCTTCACACAGCAGTCAATCAAATGCAGTGAGGAGGAAGTGGGGGCTGGGGCTAAGTTCTGCTGTGTAATAAAGCTCCATAGACACACAACTCGGGAGCACACAGACACTGGGGCTGATTTACTATTATCAATGCGCTGCGCCGGTTAATGGCTTAATTAGTGCACTAGGTGAAGCCTTAATTAGACGCATTAACCGGCTTGGCAGCGGGCGCAATGCAAGTAATATGTAAAGCCGCCGCCGAACTCCCTATAGAAGTCTATGGGAGAAATAAAAAGTTTTCATTTTAAAGGTTAATATGCAAGTTTTGTCCTAAAAAGTGTTTGGGGACCTGAGCCTGCCCCAATGCTTTTTTTATTTTTTAAAATCTGTTTTTTCGGGAGCAGTGAATTTTATAATGCTTAAAGTGCAACAATAAAAGTGAAATATTCCTTTAAATTTCGTACCTAGGGGGGTGTGTAAAGTCAGCATGTGAAATAGCGCATGTTTCCCGTACTTAGAACTGTCCCTGCAAAAAATTACATTCTGAAGGAAAAAAAGACATTTAAAATTCACTCGCGGCTATAATGAATTGTCGGCTCCCGGCAATTCTGAGAGGATTCATTCATAAAATAAAAAAATAAAACCGTGGGGGTCCCCCCAAATTCAATTACCAGACCCTTCAGGTCTGGTATGGATATTAAGGGGAACCCCGCCGTAAAAAAAAATGACGTGGGGTTCCCCCCAAATATCCATACCAGGCCCTTCAGGTCTGGTGTGGATTTTAAGGGGAACTCCACCCCAAATAAAAAAAAATGATGTGGAGTCCCCCCAAAAATCCACACCAGACCCTTATCCGAGCACGTTAACCTGGCCGGCCGCAGAAAAGAGGGGTGGACAAAGTGCGGCCCCCCCTCTCCTGAACCATACCAGGCCACATGCCCTCAACATAGGGAGGATGTCCCCATGTTCATGGGGACAAGGGCCTCATCCCCACAACCCTTGCCCCCGGTTGTAGGGGTCTGCGGGCAGGGGGCTTATCGATATCTGGAAGACCCCTTTAACAAAGGGGACCCCCAGATCCTGCCCCCTCCCCCCTGTGTGAAATGGTAATGGGGTACATTGTACCTCTACCATTTCACCCAAAAAAGTGTCAAAAGTGTTAAAAATGACAGTAGCCGGTTTTTGACAATTCCTTTATTAATATCTTCTTTCCGCGCTTCTTCTTCTTCTTCTTTTTCTTTTCTTCTTTCATTCGGGTTTCTTCCCCTGCTTCTTTCTTGGGACTTCTCGTCCGCATCTTGCCCGGCGTCTTCTTCCATCTTCTCCTTCCGTCGGCCTGGTATGGATATTTAGGGGGAACCCCACATCATTTTTTTTTACGGCGGGGTTCCCCTTAATATCCACACCAGATCTGAAGGGCCTGGTAATTGAATTTGGGGGGACCCCCACGTTTATTTTTTAATGAGCAATGACTGTATTCTTTATAGCTATGATTACTTTTAAATCACTTTTTTTTTCACTTCAGAAATGATATCTTGTACAGGAACAGTTCTAAGCCCCCCCGTATGAAATTTAAAGAAATATTTCACTTTTCTTGTTTCACTTTTACCACTTCCATACCGCGCCTTTTCTGGCACTTCTCTCCTTCATGTAAAAATTATATTTTGTTCCTGGGAAATTACTCAGGACCCCCAAACATTATATATATATTTTTAGCAGACACCCTAGGGAATAAAGTGGCGGTAATTTTTTATTTTATTTCCAACGGTATTTGCGCAATAATTTTTCAAACGCCTTTTTTTTTTTGGCCCCCAAAAAAAACGGTTTTATGAATTAAAAAATAACAAAGCAGTAAAGTTAGCCCAATTTTTAGGGACAATGTGAAAGATGATGTTACACCGAGTAAATAGATACCTAACTTGTCACGCTTTAATATTGCACATACTCATGGAATGGCGCCAAACTTCGGGACTTAACAATCTCCATGGGCGACGCTTGAATTTTTTTTACAGGTTACCAGTTCAGAGTTACAGAGGAGGTCTAGTGCTAAAATGATTGCTCTCGCTCTAACGCACGCGTCAATACCTCACATGTGTGGTTTGAACGGTGTTTACATATGTGGGCGGGACTTACATGCGCGTTTGCTTCTGAGTGCGAGCTACTAGGGACAGGGGCGTTTCATTTTTTTTTTTTTACGTAATATTTTTCTCTTTGCACTTTTTTGTCCCTTTTTTTTTGGATCACTTTTATTCCTATTACAAGGAATGTAAACATCCCTTGTAATAGGACTGGTGTGTGACAGGTCCTCTTTATGGAGAGAGGTGGGGTCAATAAGACCCCACATCTGTCCTCCAGGCTGGAAAGCATGAGATCGGAAAAAAAAACACTGATCTCATCCTTTCAGCCGCAATAATGTTCGTTCAGCACAGTGGTGTAGTGGATAGTACTTTCACCTAGCAGCAAAAAGGGTCGCTGGTTCGAATCCCACCCGTGACACCATCTGCCTGGAGTTTGCATGTTCTCCCTGTGCCTGCGTGGGTTTCCTTCCACAATCTAAAAACATGCTGTAAATCGGATCCCTAATATGCAGTAGTATATTTAGGTTTTGTGCTGCCCTAGGCCTGACTAAACTTGTGCACCTCCTAATAGAAAAATAACCCACACTTCCTTTTTAGTACCCGCCCAGAAATTTTCAGGGACACACACACACACACACACTAGTTCTGAGAGAGGGGGAGGGGGGTCACTGGATTCCCTTAATTTGCATCGTTTTTCTCTCACTTTCTGTTTGGCTATGGGGCAGGAAGTGAAGGTAAATCTCCCCAATTGGACAGGGATGGTACAAAATAAACTGACAGGGGCTATAACCCTCCCTCCCTCCATCCAAAATGAAAGAAAAAAAGTGTTGATTATAGTTCTACTTTATGCACAAATTTCTGATAATTTTATTGAGAGGACTAAGAAAATATAACCATGCCAATAGGCCAGGATACAGCATTGCTAATATGTATGAATGTGTGTTAGGGACCCCCACAAACACCACCCAATGTTAAATAAAAATGTTTCTTAATTTGCAAATAAGTATCATCTGCTCATTTTTTGGGGATGTCTGCACCCCTGATAGGGTGAAGACACCTCACAAATGTTGTCACTTTCTAATTCAAATTCATTCACTTCCTGTCACATAGCCAAACAGGAAGTGAGGGTAAAACCAATCGAAATAGTTTCCCATTATGTAAATTGCACTCTAGCATTTTGCTGTGTACACCCCAAAGTATTAGGGATCTTGGACTTTGGGGTCCATTTCCTAAAGGCAAATCCACTTTGCACTACAAGTGGACAAGCAAGGAAGAAAAAAAAAAACTTTGCTTCTACAGGATTGGATGTTAAAACCATCAGTGCTTCCCCTCAGATTTTCAGCGACTACGCTTCTACTGCAGAATGGCTTTGCCTTTACTAAACCCCAAACGAAATAATCATTTGGGGTGTACACAGCAGTGCTGGAGTGCAATTTGCTTAATGGGGACACTAGTTAGATTGACCTGTGTCCCCAAGAAAAGACATTGATGGGGTTTTAACCTCACTTCTTGTTCAGCTGTGTGACAGGAAGTGAAGCCAACTCACTTGGCTTCCCTCAAACACCCACAATTAGAATAGGATTGCCTTGCGCTAGATTTAAGCACAGTGCTGTAAATCAGCACTTTAAGCCTGTCCGCCAATACACCCCCCCACCCCCCAACTAGGGTTGCCACCTCATCCCTTTAAAACAGAACACATATGAATTACACAGGTTCTGTGGCTGATTAAGGTGGTAATTGAACTCAAGTGGAGCCTTATCTAAATTAAATTAGCCTCAGAACCTGTGTAATTCATATGTGTTCTGTTTTAAAGGGATGAGGTGGCAACCCTACCCCCAACAGGCCATGTTTGCAGGTTTTCCTTCATCTTGCTCATGTGCTTTAAAAGACAGTCTGGACAGCAATTCTTGATAAGATAAATCCACAAAACATGTCCTGTCAGGGGTACTTGACTGAGGCTGAGGCCCACTGCAGTAAAAAGGAAATAATACTTACCGCGCTGTATTTTTCCTTTCCTGGTGAATAAACATGACAGCAAACATTTCATGCATACACACCAGGAAAAAAACTTCCAGACAAACTGATTGTTGTAACCAATCAGCCCTAATTCAGCTGCAGCTGTCAAAATCTGTAGCATGAAAAAGTAACAAAAAACAAACTTCAAAATTTGAAAGTAATTTTATTGGTCAACAAAACAAGGAAAGCAAAAAAAATAAAAAAATAAAAATAAACAGGTTAATTTGAGACATTAAACAGAATATGGTTTATGCTTTGGAAAAAACACAATAGAGACACATACACAGGAATGAAACATTAGTCACAAAATCTTGAGAAATATTTTGCAAAATAATGCAGCACAAATATATCAAAGTGAGTGAACGCCGTAAAAAATATAAACATACATTGACAAAAAAAAACCTTGATCAAAAACATATCTTTTTGCAAAGACATTCTTGCCAGCCCCCACACACACAACCTGCCCTCTTTCAGGGCAGCTAGCAAATGCTATAAACACGCTTTATATAACATAGGCTTGTGTGTTAATGACGCAATTGAAAACACATGGACAAAGTTCAGTCTTTACATTGGGTGCGCTTGTTACACCTGTTAACTATCTCCTTAAATTACTAACCCAAAAAACACGCTCTATGAGACACAAAAAGCAACATCAAAAAGTCCCTGGGCATGCTCAGTTCACCAGAAATCCAGAGGCAGAAGCATGAACAAAGCTGCAATCGCGGCTGAAAGCATGACATCTGTGTTTATTTTTTTCCCGATCACATGCTTTCCAGCCTGAAGGACAGATGTGAGGTCTTATTGAATTATTACGTAAAAAAATAATAATAATTAAAACGCCCCTGTCCCTAGTAGCTCGCACTCAGAAGCGAACATGCTTGTAAGTCCCGCCCACATATGTAAACGCCATTCAAACCACACATGTGAGGTATTGACGCGTGCATTAGAGTGAGAGCAATACTTTTAGCACTAGACCTCCTCTGTAAATCTAAACTGTTAACCTGTAAAAAAAAAACAAGCATCGCCTATGGAGATTTGAAAGTCCTGAAGTTTGGCGCCATTCCATGTGTGTGCAATATTAAAGCGTGTCAAGTTAGGTATCTATTTACTCGGTGTAACATCATCTTTCACATTATCACCAAAAATTGGGCTAACTTTATTGTTTTGTTATTTTTTAACCACTTGCTGGTCAATGACCAGGCCACTTTTTGCGATTCGGCACTGCGTCGTTTTAACTGACAATTGCGCGGTCGTGCGACGTGGCACCCAAACAAAATTGATGTCCTTTTTTTCCCACAAATAGAGCTTTCTTTTGGTGGTATTTGATCACCTTTTTATTTTTTGCGCTATAAACACACAACTCCCGGTTCTCGCTCTGGGACCAGGGGCGAGCGGGGACGCTGAAAGGGAACTCCACACCAATTTTTTTAAAAAAAAGGGCGTGGGTTCCCCTGAAGTGGCACATCGTGCCCTTCGGCTTGGTCTGGATCATAAGGGGTTAACTTACGCTGAAAAAAACAGCGTGGGGTTCCCCCAAAATCCAGACCAAACCCTTATCCAAGCACACAGCCTGGCCGGACAGGAATGGGGGTGGGGACGAGCGAGCGCCCCTCCTGAGTCGTACCAGACTGCATGCCCTTAACATGAGGGAGTGTGTGCTTTGGGGCAGTGCCCCCCCACCCCAAAGCACTCTTGTCCCCATGTCGATAGGGACAAGGGCCTCTTCCCGACAGCCCTTGCCGTTGGTTGTCGGGGTATGCGGGCGGGGGCTTATCAGAATCTGGGAGCCCCCTTCAATAAGGTGGCCCCCAGATGCCGGCCCCCCACCCTATGTGAATGAGTATGGGGTACATCGTACCCCTACCCATTCACCTGGTGGAAAAATGTAAAGTAAAAAAAAACACCACACAGATTGTTAAAATAATTTATTAGTTATTAGGTGATGCCAGCCTGCGACCCCAACCTTTGTGACATCACATTCCCAGGGCATGATGGGAATGTGATGTCACAAAGGTTGGGGTCGCAGGGTGGCATCACCCGGTGACCACGCCCTATGCCTATATAAGTCGACGCAGTCCGCTCAGACGCCATTACAGCGGCAGAGCTCATCGTGTCAACATCTAATGGAACAGAAGAAGGAAGAAGATAGCGGAATAAAACCCTGGGCTCCGCGGAGGAGACAGGCAGAAGAGGGAACAGAGAAGAAAGCGGAAAGAAGCCCTGGCCCCCCTGGAGGAGATGGGCAGAAGAAGGAACAGAGAAGAAAGCGAAAAGAAGCCCTGGGCTCCGCGGAGGAGACAGGCAGAAGAGGGAACAGAGAACACAGCGGAGAGAAGCCCTGGCCCCCGGCAGAAAACGGCGAAGCCCGGATGCCCCCCTGAATCAAAAAGAGCTTAAAGGGGGTGGGGGGCCCCGGCAGAAGACGGCGGAGAATCCCGGGGGGTGGCGCCCCCCCCCGGCAGAAAACTACGAAGCCCGGGGCCCCGGCGGAAGAGAGAACACCAGGCCTACACCCTCCTTGTAAAAGAGCTTAAAGAAGAAAGGGGGGGCCCCAGCAGAAGACCCCCCAGCTGACTAATAAATTATTTTAAAAATCTGTGTGGTGTTTTTTTTAACTTTACAATTTTACCCCAGGTGAATGGGTAGGGGTACAATTTACCCCATACTCATTCACATAGGGTGGGGGGCTGGGCTCTGGGGGCCTCCTTATTGAAGGGGGCTCCCAGATTTTGATAAGCTTCCGCCCGCATACCCCGACAGCCAACGGCAAGGGTTGTCGGGAAGAGGCCCTTGTCCCTATCGACATGGGGACAAGAGTCCTTTGGGGTGGGGGGGCAGTGCCCCCCTGCCCCAAAACACACACTCCCCCATTTTGAGGGCATGCGGTCTGGTACGGCTCAGGAGGGGGGGGGCGCTCGCTCGTCCCCACCCCCAATTCCTGTCCGGCCAGACTGCGTGCTTGGATAAGGGTTTGGTCTGGATCTTGGGGGAACCCCACGCTGTTTTTTTCAGCATAGGTTAACCCCTTATAATCCAGACCAAGCCGAAGGGCCTGATGTGCCACTGCAGGGGAACCCATGCCGGTTTTTTGTTTGAAATTTGGCGCGGAGTTCCCCTTCATGGTCAGCGCAACTGAAAACAGTTCGGCCTTTCACGTGCGCCGACTCATGCCGTGCAAATACAGCTACGCCGCTTGGAATTTACCAAGATTTTCCCGGCGTAGTGAGACGACGTGCGTGAAAGGACGTAATTGCCCCGCACGCATGCGCAGAATGCAAAAAAAACTCCCGGAGGTTTATTCCTACTTGCGGCGTACGGCGCTCAATTTCACAAAAAACACTTTCACTTTCAATTCGGCCCGGGAAACTTAAACAAACACATGTCACTACACTTCCCCACTACACCCCACACCCCCTCCCCTAATAAATTCCCGCGCAAACTCCTATTTACATTTCTAAATGCCGTACGCCAGGTCCATAGAGGCGCACCATGCGCCCTCTCCTGGGCGCACTAGGCATTATAGTAAATAAAGAAATACGCTGTTCTGGCAGCGTATTTCTTTAGTAAATGACAAAACGGCTTTTACTCCTGTCTTTGCTCCATGAGTCATGGAGCAAAGGCTTGGTAAATCAGCCCCACTGTGTACCTCCATATCAAACGTCTTTGCTATGGGGACACACGAAAATGAGAAACCAGGGGCACTGTCGGAGGACCCGAGAAGAAGAGGATCGGAGCTGCTCTGTGCAATACCACTGCACAGAGTAGGTGAGTATAATAAAAAGTTTTTTTTTTGTTACTTTGGCAACTGTGACAGGAAGTCAGGTAAATCTGTGGGTGTTGTCACAGATGGGAGATACATTTCTGCCTTGTTTAGACAATACACCAATTGTATTAGGCGTCGGCTGCAGAAGTAGCCAGAAAAGGTTTAAGGGCGTTTGAAAACTGAGGCAATTAAGGCCTCTATAAGTAATCCAGAAGATTACCACTGATTGCTGCACCCTGAGGCTTTGTGAGTAAGGAGAGCAGTAGCTGAAAGTCTTCTGAGGAGGTGAGGTGGTGATTGATTTTTCTGTGTGATAAAAATCAAAAGACTATTGTTTTTCTGCTGTATGACCAGCAGTGTCTGCCCAGCACTAGGCTGTGCCAGACTCCCTAGATAGGTTCCTGTGTGGTGAAGGTAGACAACCCAAGTGGCCAGGGTTTATTTTGTGTTTGATTTTGTTTATGCTGTTTGGATGCTTGCACTTGTTTCCAGCAAGATGGAAGAATAAACCAAATCTTTGTTTTTCAACCGTCTTCGACTGCCTTTCTGTATAAATTCAGTGTGTAGTGAACCCATCCAGGGCGTCACACACCCAGCTACCGAGCTAACCCCTTACACAATATTTAAATATTGACAGGGGTATATGCAGGTAAAGGACCTGGCCCCTTTTTGCGATTCGGCACTGCGTCGCTTTAACTGACAATTGTGCGACGTGGTTCCCAAACAAAATTGGCGTCCATTTTTCCCCACAAATAGAGCTTTCTTTTGGTGGTATTTGATTACCTCTGCAGTTTTTATTTTTTGTGCTATAAACAAAAATAGAGCGACAATTTTTAAAAAAATGCAATATTTTTAACTTTTTGCTATAATAAATATCCCCCAAAAATATATATAAAAAAAACTTTTTTTCCCTTAGTTTAGGCCGATACGTATTCTTCTACCTATTTTTGGTAAAAAAAAATTGCAATAAGCCTTTATCGATTAGTTTGCGCAAAATTTATAGCGTTTACAAAATAGGGGATAGTTTTATTGCATTTTTATAAAAAAAAATTTACTACTAATGGCGGCGATCAGCGATTTTTTTCATGACTGCGACATTATGGAGGACACATCGGACAATTTTGACAAATTTTTGGGACCATTGTCATTTTCACAGCAAAAAGTGCTATAAAAATGCATTGTTTACTGTGAAAATTACAATTGCAGTTTGGGAGTCTACCACTAGGGGGCACTCAAGGGGTTAAGTGTGACCTCATATGTGTTTCTAACTGTAAGGGGCGGGGCTGGATGTGTGACGTCATTGGTCGCCTTTCCATATATCAGGGAACGGACGATCAATGACCGTGCCACTGTGAAGAACGGGGAAGGTGTGTTTACACACATCTCTCCCCGTTCTTCAGCTCCTGTGACCGATCGCGGGACTCCGGCAGCGATCGGGTCCCGCGGTCACGGAGTGGCCGCAGGACCGGACCGCGACCCATGGCTGGGCACTTAAAGCTGGGCACCTGTCCACATGGTGACACCGTATTTAGAGGACAGGATGATTCAGCAAAGTACAGAACATATTTACCACTTAATCACTTGAGTAGCTCAGTGTACATTCCAAAGAAGACAACAGGAAGGTAGGTTTATTTTATTGCAGAAGAGACATTGCATGTCTCTTCTTCAATAAAGAACTTACCTACTTAGTTACATTTACGGTATGGTATTCCATGAAGCCTTTCAATATATAGGCTTCGATCAATATACTGCAACATGGAACAATTTATACCTCTGTTAACTTCTTAAATTGCAGGGATTTGAGTATTGTCAGACTCAAGATGCCATTATGCTATACTCCTTATATCATAACATTCTAATTATGCATCACCATTTACAAGAGGAATTCAATCTTCCTAGACTAAACTTTTTCCAATATTTCTAGTTACATCACGTGTTGACTGTACAGTCTCGCAAGAATAATTAATATTGTGTTTCATTTGACTTCAACTGTTCAGACTAAATATGGTATGCCATGTAAAAATGTATGAGATGAAGAGAAACCCATTTTCTTAAGAAATGTAAAAAAAATGTACGTTTTCTATACATTTTATGCATGGAATCTTAATTGTGGGTAAATTGCCTTTTGAATTACCTAACAGAGGCTTATCTAGTGGGCAGTTTTGAATGAAAACAAATTTCCTTGATGGTCAGATGGTTAATTTAGAAACCTAAATTGACTTAAAGCGGGGGTTCACCCTTAGAGGGCACTTTTCCCCCTTCGCTTCCTGCTCGTTATTACTAGGGGAATCGGCAATTTATTTTAAAATAGGTGCAGTACTTACCCGTTTACGAGACGCATCCTCTCCGTCGCTTCCGGGTATGGGCTTCGGGAATGGGCGGTCCTTCTTGATTGACAGGTGTCCGAGAGGCTTCCGACGGTCGCATCCATCGCGTCACGATTTTCCGAAAGAAGCCGAACGTCGGTGCGCAGGCGCAGTATAGAGCCGCACCGACGTTCGGCTTCTTTCGGCTACGAGTGACGCGACGGATGCGACCGTCGGAAGCCTCTCGGAAGAATGTCAATCAAGAAGGAACGCCCGCTCCCGAAGACCCATACCCGGAAGCGACGGAAGAAGATACAGCTCGAAAACGGGTAAGTACTGCACCTATTTTAATATAAATAGCCGATTCCCCTAGACCGAACGAGCAGGAAGCTAAGGGGAGATTTTTTTTTTTTTTTTAAATGGGTGAACTCCCGCTTTAAGTCACATTTTTTCTTAATCTGTGTCCATAACCCTAACGCCTGTAATGATTTTTTTTTTTTTTTTATAAACTAGTTAAGCCAAAATTATGTTCCCTCTTGCTAACTAAAGTTTCATTTTTAATAGCTTGGCCTGTGGAATTATTGCCCGATCTGCTGGTCTTTTTGAGAATACAAAGAAAATGTGTTCATGTGATGGAGTTACTATCTGGGAAGAAAGAGACTATCCAGTTGCTGGACCAGGACGAAAAAAAGACACTCATGCTCATCTGTGAAAGCATCCGCCTTAAATTGGTAGCTTGCATTATATCATCCACAATAAATGTATATCTACAAAGGAATGGTTGATATGTACAATTTTTCCACTACTTTTGTCTTTTGAGGGATCTGTGTAAAATTGCCTGCAACATGCTTAAGAATGCTGCGACTTATATAGTTTTTATGTTAAAGTGTCATCATCAGCTAAAAAGGGCCAAAGAAAGCAAGCAGAGAGATGTTTAGCTGCTATACATTTCTGCTGCGAATGTAACCAGGCTCTAATGTTGGCCATACATGGAACAAATGTTATCTAGTACCTGATGAATCAGCCAAAATATGAGCCATGGATGACCCTGTTGATGCCCTCCCACTCAACATCCTTTAATGTGAAAATGGATGGACCAACTGCTCCAAAGTTTTACTTAATTAACAGATGTGTCTGCTGTGAGTGCTGTATTAACCTATATAGCATCAGCTATAGTTGGGCTGATCCCTGCTCAGCCATTCACATAAAGCCTTGTTTTTTTTATCATTGAGTACAAGGCTTTCTCTGATTGGCTGAGGTGGATATTGTAAGTAATCCACCTGCCTCTCCACCTCAGTCAATCAAAGAAAGACTTGTACTTGTTCAGAAAATACACAGTTTGAATGTGAATGGCTGAACAGAGTCCTTATTTATTTATTTTTTCTCTTCTGGAGTTAGGCTTTAATTTCACAAGCTGGTTGATTCTGAACACATGTATATGCATATGAATACAATCTTTTAAGTATGATCTAGGTTTTATTCTTAGAGATCTATTTAGACATGATTGTGTGTGATTCACACAACAAATGTTTGCTTGACCTTGACTTGTCTGTATTTTAAGCCTTTGACTTTCATTTGAAATGAGGATATACTCTATGGCAGGGGTGCCCAACCAGTGGCCCGGGGGCCTCCTTTTCTGGGATGATGGGTTGGCAAGCCCATATTGCAGGTTGACTACACGCCATGCCAGAGCATTAGTGTTGTGAATGAAGCCAGCAGTAAAGGAAGCAAGCAGCTGCGGAGCAGAGCCGCATAAGCCAATGCTTCCTGTATAGCACCGGCTCCTGTCATAGGTGGAATGATACCAAATGCACTCTGCTTGGGACAGCAAGTTCATTACTAAAATCAGTGTATATATGAACATATCTGTTCTGCAGTGGTTACTGGGCTGCTTTCAAACTGATCCGCAGGTGTAGTGCAGTGCACCTGCGGTTTACCTGCACTGAGCCATGGAATTCTGGTTTTATCTGTGGGTTTGGTGCACTTTCAGAACATGCACCACACCTGCAGAATATGATAGAATTCTATGGCAAAGTACAGCTAACCTGCAGGAAAGCCACATGTGCACTGCACTGTATCCATGGTGTGGGTAGATTGCAGACCATCAGTGTGAAAGTAGCCTTGGGCCCCTTTAACATGATCTGTCTGACCCACTCGGACCCTCCATTCACCTCATGTCCATTTACACCTTCCTACTTCAAATCCGATTAGCTAAAAAAACAGAAGTGGATCCGTTTCCTTCCATTTGATCAGATGAGAGGGCCCATAGAGTAGAGTGGGCTGTCATCTGCTCATTGTGGTCCAGGACTGGTTACCAAGTCGCTTATGTGGCCCTCGCTCTTGAAAAGATAGGGCACCTCTGCTCTATCGGGTTCATTTATTAAAACTGGAGCGTGCAAAATCTGGTGCAGCGACTGGAAATAAAGACAGTTGTGTGGAAATGCACGCTAACAGAGAGAACGTTTAAAGTCATCTGAACTACAGTGGCTAGAAAGGTGATACCGCCGCTAGCGATAACGTTCATGCTCAAATTTTGAAACCTTAATGTGAGTGTAACCTTTATCCTTTTAAATAAAAAAAAAATGACCGATTTCACACTGAGGTTTCTCCCTTTTATATATGTGATATATGAAGTTTATCCCTGCAAACATATAAAGACATGCCATTTGAGACTTCCACACCTGTGATTTTTCCTTCACAAGCTTTTTCATTCTTTGAGCATTGGTGGACATGGAGTGGAACATTTGACACTTTACACACTTGTTATTGCTATATGCATCTTTCATTAAATTGGATGTAAACTTGATCCATGAAATTTGAGCTAGACACATCTGTAGTGTTTTTTTTTATCTCTCTTCAAAGCACTATGTCCCGTAGCTTTGTCCTGCTCCCTTCTGATAACTTTTGACAAGCTCTCTGAGACTAAATAGAAGTGTGGGTTGGAAGGTTGCTATAAATTAGCAGACTGCTAAACTATTCACAGGCACGCTCTGCATGTGTGGGGAGGGGGTGTGTACCTTTCCTCCAATTAGCTGTCTCACAGTGTATAGCAGTAATAAACAACTCCTACAGATGAATGAGGAAGTGAACAATCTAACAGGACGTGCACTTTCTAAACAGTAAAGATGAAGATAGCAGAAATTAGGGGTGCAGCGAATCATCATTGATCCGTGATCCGAACGGGTCGGCTCGGCACACCACGCGATACGCAGATTGCGGCCATAGGAAAGGCTGTGGCTTCGGCCTAGCTCCGGAGCGGCGGCCATCTTGGTACACACGGCGGCCTAGGTGAGCTCCCCAGAGCGGCGCGCTGACGGGGAGATGTGGATATTACAGTGGGGGGGAGACGATGTGGATATTACAGTGGGGGGAGACGATGTGGATATTACAGTGGGGGGAGACGATGTGGATATTACAGTGGGGGGAGATGATGTGGATATTACAGTGGGGGGAGATGTGGATATTGCAGTAGGGGAGATGTGGATATTACAGTAGGGGTTATGACGTGCACATTACAGTGTGGGAGATGACATGGATATTACAGTGTGGGAGATGGCGTGGACATTACCAAGGCCGTCTTTAACATTCATTGGGCCCTGGGCAAAGATTTTATTGGGGGCCCCCCAGCTAGACTCAAAATTAGTTTACTGCAGCAGATCAGGCAGTGATTGTGATTGGCTGCCAGAGATTACAACACATCATTACAGCTCACAGATTAGTTGCTAGAGGTTACAGAACATCATTACTGCTCACTACTTGGATTCTAGATGTTACTGCAAATCAATATTACTCACTGATTAGTTGTAAGAGGTTACTACACATGATAACCTCTCAGTGCAAATTGAAGGTGTGGCCAAACTGCACTAGTATTGAGGGGTGAGGTGGGTGCAGAGGAAGGTGGGTACAGATGGAGGTGGGTGCAGGCTGAGGTGGGTGCAGAGTGCAGGACTGAGGTGGGTACAGAGGAAGGTGGGTGCAGATGGAGGTGGGTCTAGAGGAAGGTGGGTGCAGGCTGAGGTGGGTGCGGAGTGCAGGACTGAGGTGTGTACAGAGGGAGGTGGGTACAGAGTGCAGGACTGAGGTGGGTGCAGAGGGAGGTGGGTGCAGAGGGAGGTGGGTGAAGATGGAGGTGGGTGAAGATGGAGGTGGGTGCAGAGGGGGAGGTGGGTACAGAGGGAGGTGGGTATAGGGTGCAGATGGAGGTGGGTACAGAGGGAGGTGGGTACAGGGTGCATATGGAGGTGTGTACAGGGTGCAGAGGTAGATGGGTGCAGAGGGAGGTGGGTACAGAGGGAGATGGGTGCAGATGGAGGTGGGTACAGAGGGAGGTGGGTACAGAGGTAGATGGCTGCAGATGGAGGTGGGTACAGAGGGAGATGGGTGCAGATGGAGGTGGGTAGATATAGAGCAGCTATAGTAATTACTATCTGGGTTATACACCACCTATAGGTGAATGTACACGGGCACACCCAAAAGACAGGAAGTCTTATAACCCCTCCCATACAGGAAGTACCTCAGTTTTTTCACCAGTGTCTACAAGGTGATGGTCACAGTGGATTAGTGCTCTATGCTATGATTGCTCCCGTGAAGGTCCTGTCAGGATTAAGGGGCTATGCATTCGGATCCATTCAATGTGGCAAAGAAGGCCAAGATGAATGATACCCGAGCCTCGAGGAAGAAGCAAGGTTTTTGCCTGTAATGCGCCTCTTTGGGCGCTAGAGCCTGGGATCCCGAACCTTGGACAGACAAAGAAGCCAAAGGCTGTCCCAGCAAGGTGCTGTAGGGGTGTGGAATCCAAAGTTCAAGGGGGACCTGGTCCTTGATGCTCCACAAGAAACCTGACCCGCTGTGATGGGTGAAGATTGGATATGGTTAAGATATTCCAGCAGTATCCTGCGGCGGCAATGGTAAGTTGGGAAAAAATAAATAAAACCCAAAGGAATACATATGGGTTCACTTTAAAGGTTTCTAGTACCTGTATGTCTTGCCTGTATTTAGCCACTAGAGGGTAATGTTATTCACATATTTAAGTGTTCTCTGGTATTAAGGAATGCTTTTTTCCAGGCCTCCCTGCGGCTCCCTGTTTTGCCTGGGAGGCGGGCAGCATTGCGGTGTCCATCTCGGCTGGTGCCGCTTCTTTACTGCCATTGTACCGCCAGCATTTCTTCCTGGTGAGAGTGGCCGATTGGTCACGCAAGTTCTAGATAAGGGTTGCAGAGGATGCGGGGGTGTGGTAGAGCTGCACGATTCTGGCCAAAATGAAAATCACGATTTTTTTGTTTAGAATGAAGATCACGATTCTCACGGCGTAAAATCTTTTACATTTATACAAAAAAAATGGGCTAACTTTACTGGCTAGTTTTTTTTTTAATTCATTAAAGTACATTTTTTCCAAAAAATTGCATTTAAAAAGACTGCTGCGCAAATACAGTGCAACATAAAATATTGCAACAACCGCCATTTTATTCTCTAGGGTATCTACTAAAAATTATATAATGTTTGGGGGTTCTAAGTAATTTTCTAGCAAAAAAAAAAAATATTTTTACTTTAAAAGAGCTGTCAGAAAAAGGTTTGGTGGTTAAACGTTCCTAATTTACATACAGAAGTTTATTCCTTTGATGTGATACAATGTTTAGACTTAAATGAGTTGTAAAGGAAACATTTTTTTTTGCTCAAATGACTGTTTACAGGGTATAGAGACATAATAGTTAACT
Organism: Rana temporaria; assembly: GCF_905171775.1. Lineage (NCBI taxonomy): Eukaryota > Metazoa > Chordata > Amphibia > Anura > Ranidae > Rana > Rana temporaria. The sequence continues at coordinate 107,781,666 of NC_053499.1, forward strand.
GATTCCTTTTAAAAACGATTAAAGGGACAGGCAGGTTTTGTCCCCGGAAGGGAAACAAGGGATAACATATTAAGGACAATCTAATTAATACATGAAGCAAAAAAGTGAAGGAAACCCGCCCTTTTTTTATCTGTAGATGCCGAAAAGGCCTTTGACAGAGTCAACTGGGAATATATGTTACAGACATTGAATGGATTTGGCCTGAAATCACGAATTATGAGATGGATAGGGGCATTGTATTCAGTTCCCACGGCTCAAATCCAGGTGAATGGGACTCTGTCAGAGGCATTTAAGCTATATAATGGGACATGCCAGGGATGCACACTTTCCCCTTTATTGTTTGTGCTATCTCTGGAACCCCTCTTAGCTTCTAAAAGAAGGAATCGAAAAATAAATGGTATCAAGATACCAGGGCAAGAACATAAGATAGCTGCATATGCAGACGATGTTATTTTATTTATAGCAAACCCTAGGCAATCACTCCCAAAGATTATGGAAGAAATGGATGAATATGGAAAGGTTTCTAATTGTAAAATAAATATGGAAAAAACCGAGATATTGAACATAGACACACCTCCAAAAGAGAAAAGAGAACTAAGAGCCCCTTTCCCCTTTGTGTGGAGAGAAAAGGGATTGAAATATCTAGGAGTTTACTTATCAGTAACAACAACAGAATTATATCAAGATAACTATATTCCTCTTCTGAATAAAATTAAACAAGATCTGAAGGGATATCAGGCATACAGACTGTCATGGCTAGGAAGGATAAACGTAATTAAAATGATGACACTTCCGAAAGCTTTGTATATCTTCCAGAGCCTGCCAATCTGTATCCCTGGGGCATAGTTTACAACTATGAGAAGCCTTATACAAAAATGTGTCTGGAAGGGGAAAGGAAGCCGTATCTCCTATAAAGTAATGAGTAGATCAAAAGATAATGGGGGGGTGTTACTCCCAGATCCTCAGAAATATTATGAAGCAGCAGTAATAAAAATAGCTATAGACTGGGTCCATAATACATCATACAAGAAATGGGTGTCTCTAGAAGATAATATGAGTAAAATGGAGTTAGGCCAGATTATCTGGATCCCAAAAAAACATAGAGACCTTCCTAAGGCACTGGCCCCAATTACAATAGAAACACAAAAGATATGGGATAAAGTAATTAAAGACATGAAAGGGCAATATAATAGCCCACTGATGCCCCTGATGGGAAATAATTATTTCCCACCCGGGGAAAAATAATAAACTATATCTAAAGTGGACTCACTCGGATAGATTAAGGTTAAAGGATGTCTTAAATGGGAATAGGCTATGCCCATTAGAAGAACTACGTGAGAAATACGGAACATCGCCGTGGGATGGCTGGAGATATATGCAGCTCCAACATTTTACTGAATCTCTTCCAAAACCCCTTCGAAGTATTGAAAGGTTAAATCCCTGGGAGAGATTGATCGACCAGGGAGGGATGAGCAGAAAAGGAACGATTTCTAAAATATATAGGCTGTTGATAACCTCCAAGGAGGATGGGTTAATACACCCCTTGGAAAGATGGGAGATAGAACTAAATCAAACAGTTCCAGAGTGGCTGAAGAATAGGGTTATGGACTATGTACACTCTACCTCAAAGGATACAAAATTGAAAGAAATTAACTATAAACTATTGACCAAGTGGTACTATGTCCCCACTAAAATGTATAAAATAAGCCATGACGCATCACCCCTGTGTTGGAGGGAATGTGGGGAAGAAGGAAATCATGCCGATATTTGGTGGCAATGTAGATTGATCCAAAGGTACTGGGTGGAGGTATTAGGTCTAATGAAACAGATAGAAGGGAAGGAGATGGGATTAGACCCCTGGAAATGCTTATTCCACGCAACGGAAGACCAGAGGAAAAAATACAGAGCCGCCCTTACCCTGTTTCTATTAAATGCAGCGAAAGCATTAATCCCGAGATATTGGAGAATGAAGGAACCACCAAGGATAAAGGAATTGTTTGGAGAGGTAGACAAAATAAGGGTAATTGAGGAATTAATACGTTTTCAAGAGGATGCAGAAATAAGATTTCAAGAAACTTGGGGGAAATGGACAAACTTTAAGCAATATGGGGAGTGAAGAAAATTTATAGGCTGGCACCTAGGAGGGGAATTTTTTCATTGTTTTCCCCTTTTCCCTCCCATAATATGAAGTGATAAGTGGGAGGACAGAAAGTCCCCCACATCACTTCCTTAAAAATAAGGATACACATATGGGCACTGGGATAGGTATGGGATACACTATAAAGGGGTAATCTCCCCCTTTTTTTTTCTCTCTCTCTTGATCTGATGACAAGAGACACATTAGTACAAATATAAGGTTATGGGTTGGGTGCAGGGGGGGGGGGGGGAAGACCCGGTACGGACCATATGTAAGTACTCGGATAGACCCCCCTCGCTCCTGCTCCCTCTTTTTTTTTATTTTTTCTCCTTTCCCTGAGATTAATGGGAGAAAGAGGGAGAAGGGGGAGAAGGGAAAGGAAGGTGCCATGGTATAAAGAGTCCCACTATAGATGTATGACTATTAGGATGGACCTATCTCTGTACCCACACAAATGTTTTTTGTATTTATGTACTATGTAATATGTATATGTTAATGTTTTATGTATGAAGAACTTATGAACTTTATAATGAATGCTGATTTTTAAAAAAACTTTTAAGAAAGTTTGTAAAGTTTTTTTTCTATGTGAAAAGAATAAAAACATTTTTTTTTAAAAACGATTAAAAATAGATAAACAATCATATATAGTACCTTTAGTTTCATTTTCGTTTTTGCATGTTATCCTGCCTCTGTGCTGTATAGAGCCATAGAGAAGTGAGGGTTTGGAAAACGAAACTAGAAGCTCCCAGTACTGTGGTCCAAAGGAAACAGACAACCAGGGAGTGTCCAGAACAGAGCAGAATTACAGCAACATCAGAGCAAAAACGAACAATGAGGACATGAAACCAGGATTGCAGTAAGGTAAAGGAAGCTATTTAGCTAAAAAAAATTCCTTTAGTGACCCTTTAACTTTCCACTGATGAAGAATGTTTTCAAAACTTGGCAGGCTGCCCAGACTTTGACTTTTGGCTGAGAGCAGACAGGAAATTCTTTGCATACCAAAGTGCAGAGAGAAAATTCTTTTCATGTCAAAGATCGTGAAACCCCTGTCAAGAATCACAACGGGAAAAATATCGCGATAACGATTCTTGACGATTAATCGAGCGTGCATGTAGCACACGGCATAAGCGCATCTCATGGCTATAACATTTCTTCCGGCTGAAAGTCTGGTGGCTGCTGGATGGACACAGATCAGGCTGCTGCTGCTGGGGCACGTAAGCACTGTGCGGTAGGGATACAGGCATTTAAAGACATCGTGGCTACTTCCAATGCTTCAGCCTCAACATTAAGTCAATAAGAACAATTTGGCATTGGCTGGTTTGGAAGGCAAAATGGCTGACATGATCGCTTCTGTCTCCCAAACTGGAAAGAAGTGTAAAAGATCTCCTTCTCCCTCTCCTGACCTTCCAGTAATGGAACAGGAATGGGCAGAGGATATAGAAGTACCTCTGGATGTCCGGGAAGAAGGTCAAGCCGATGACTCCTCATCCGAGTAATACACCTCTGAGGAGCCTTTTTCAGATTCTCAATCCCAAATATTGTTGGTTCAATCCCTTACGGACTTGGTCCATTCTGGATTTAACTTGCCCCCGGTAGAGGTTTCTGAAGCCTCCTTTTTCCTCTTTAGGTTCTTTGCGGCCTCTGCAGAGTTCTCATGCTTTCCCTTTGCACCCGCTGCTGGAGTAGTTGGTATATGCAGACTGGGATCATCCAGGTAGTGTTTTTATCCCTCCTAAACTTTTGTATCCAATAAAGGAAATATTCACAAAGAGATGGAGTTTGCCAGCAGTTGCTATTTCCTCTGTGAATAAAAGCTTAACCTGTTCGGTAGACAATGCCAGGTTTTCAGCTGGAATGTTTACTTAGAGCTTCCTTTTCCATAGCTGGCTCAGCAGCCCAACCTGCAGTAGGAGCTATAGGAATTTGAGCGTTTCCACCATCTCAATTTCTAAAGTCAAATGTTCCCACCAAGTACCTGTTAAAAAGAAAATCTTTATTCCAAACACTACACCGGCTGAGGTCACAAGGTGTAATTGTAGAAGTACCGACAGAAGATCGGTTCATGGGTTTCTATTCAAATCTTTTCACGGTGCAAAAACCGAATGGAGATACAAGACCCATTCTAGATCTCAAAAATCTGAGTCAGTTTCTAAACATTCGCTCTTTTCTTATGGAGTCAATCCAGTCAGTTGAGTCTACTCTGAGGGGAGGAGAATTTCTAGCATCAATAGACATCAAGGATGAATATCTGCATGTGCCAATTTGCCTCTCTCACCAGAAGTTTCGAGGTAGAGGGGCATCATTTTCAGTTTGTGTGCTTGCCCTTCGGGTTGGCCACAGCCCCCCGGGTGTTCACAAAAATTCTGGCTCCGGTATTGGTATTTTGGGGTTTTATTAGAATAAAACCAGCAAATACAATAAAAGTGATCACAAATATAAAAAAAAGCAATATGGGAAGTGGTAAATAGTGGTAAAGTGGTAAATAACCAGGCCCTACGCGTTTCGTCCTAGAGGGACTTCAACTGGGGCATCGATGCCCCAGTTGAAGTCCCTCTAGGACGAAACGCGTAGGGCCTGGTTATTTACCACTTCCTATATTGCTTTTTTTATATTTGTGATCACTTTTATTGTATTTGCTGGTTTTATTCTAATAAAACCCAAAAATCCTTTTTGACCTGCACCATTGGGGTTGTGTTTTTCCTTCTCTCCCCCATACATTGTTTGGAGTTTGCTATTCCACTCCACTTACCCCTCAAGGGGTTCACCATCATCCCTTCCATCCACCATCGAGCGGACATCTTGGGATGATAAAGGAAATAACTTAGGGCTAGTTTTTGGACTTTTTAGGCACATTTTGGTTGGTCAGAATATATTCACACAAGGAGAGATTTTCTCTAAAAGGTTTTTGGTTTATTTAGATATAAAATAGCATAATGTATATAGAGCAGGGAAAAATTTATTGCCGTTTCCAGCAAAGAACTATCCGAAAGGCTAACTATGCAAGCCTATCCATAAATGTTGACAGGAATCATACAAAAGGTAACAATGTATCCACAATGAGATTAAACACTTCAAAAAAGAAAAGAAATAGGGTGCATAAACATAATTAGTGATCCTGTCAGGTTATGGAAATGCAGGCAAAAGTATGTCTGCGATGGTGTGGCTTGCTGCGTTGATAGACTCGACCGGTTTCGCGCTTTTGCAGCGCTTCCTCATGGAGTCGGCAGTGTGGTTTGGAAGATAGTATTTGTTAGTATAGGAATTAATCCATGAACGATACGTATTGAGCATAAGAATTTCTTAGCAATAATAGAGGAGGACAGGTAAACTGTGTCCGGGCTGCTGGACGTATTGTAAGGGGTATAGGAACGACCCAAAGTAAAATATAACAATCTTTAATGAAGGAGGACAAAGCCTAAGGAAAGACAAGAAGGGAGAGGGTGAACAGTCCCCTCTGTCAGTCCTCAATAAGTGCTAACTTCCTGGTAGCAGAAGTAGACAGACAGGCCTGGATGCCGGCTGAGAGCCAAGTGTTTAAGGCAGAAATGAGCCTGGTTATAGTGGTGCAGCGGCGACCTCCTCCACAAGTCTCCCGAGAGACTGCAGCTCGGCTTCATTAAAGATTGTTATATTTTACTTTGGGTCGTTTTTGAAGTCAACAGCTTGCCCAGCTGTGGAAGTTCACCTAACAAAAGGTTCTTTTGACCATATGTTGGCATAGGGATGTTACCTCAATGGGGGGGTGTGATAGGAAATGCCCCCTCATTGTATTAAAAGAAGTCCCTGTCATCTCCTGTCTGATTAAAAACCACATTTAGATTGCCTGTGTTAATTAGAAATGTCCAATCATACCAGGTGTGTGTATAGAGTTCGGCCAGACAATGCATCACCATTAAGCCAGGTGTCCTATGTCAAGAGGATGTGACAACAATGGGTTACTGGGTGGGGGGGGGGGTCCTTATCGGTCATACTGAAAAGACACATGAGCAACCAATCATATCAAAGTTTTTTTTAGAGTTTTTGGAGGGAAAAAGTGTAGACTGAGGGGTATAAAAACCAGTCAAGTTAGATTGACTGGGTATCAGTGTATGATATCCTGATCAAGGAGACTGAATTATGATGGATGAGCTGACCTAGACATGATGATGTAATCTCTCCTTCTCTCTCTCCCTCTTTCTCTCTCTCTCTCCTTCCCCCTCTCTCTATCTCTCTATCTTTCTATCCCCCCCTATCTTAAGAGTGGGCCTAAGATTAATCTCTGTAACTTTTCCTTTCCTATGACTTGTCTTGAGATACTGATGTATCCATTTTAGCCATCTTACTGTTTGTATAATTGTGTGCCTTGGATATTATCTTGGTTTTAAAGGTGGTATCGGTTATGTTATGGTTGTAAATATTGGATTAATACAAGTGTCTTCTCTGTATCAATAAATGTAATAATTTTTCTCTTTTTCGCACCCCTATCGTTTATATTTTTAATAGACAAAAAGGTTTTTATAGCTTATTTTAATTATTTATGTGTGATTATTAATATTTCTATGACAAATGTTGCCCCGTGTGTAAGGAGAGTTTAAAGTTTGGATGAATATGATTTCTTGTATGGTAGACAGAGCTGGTTTAAGTCTTTTTTGTTTTAACCTGTCTGAATACCTAACAACAAACTAACTTTTCAGAACTTAACCTTTTTGTTTTTGTCTATGCGAATATGTTGATGAGACTGATTTTAAATAATGTAGATATATAGAATGAAATTGCAGCAGGGTGTCAGTGCGGATAATAAGGATTCTGTTTGGAATCTTGAAGACAGTAAGCTAGATCCACAGAGATGGCCGCAACTTTAAGGTGGCGTAGCTTAAGGCATTTAGGCTATGCCGCCGTAAGTTAGCGAGGCAAGTACATGATTCACAATGTACTTGCCTGCTAAGTTGCGGCGGCGTAGCCTAAAGCGGGCGGGCGTAAGGGCACCTAATTCAAATTTGGCTGAGGGGGCGTGTTTTATGATAATCAGGCTTGACCCGACGTGATTGATGTTTTTTTTTAACTGCGCATGCGCCGTGCACCTACATTTCCCAGTGTGCATTGCGGCTAAGTCCGCCGCACGGGCCTATTGATTTCGACGTGGACGTAAACGACGTAAATCCCTATTTTCGAATTTCGAAGCGGGAACGGCGGCCATACTTTAACATTACAATTCCATCTATAAGATGGAATAACTTTAGGCCTGATAAAGCCTTACGTAAACGGCGTATCTGTACTGCGTCGGCCGGGCGTACGTTCGTGAATAGGCGTATCTAGTGATTTACATATTCTACGCCGACCGCAATGGAAGCGCCACCTAGCGGCCAGCCTAAATATTGCACCCTAAGATAGGACGGCGCAAGCCGTCGTATCTTAGATAGGTTTAAGTGCATCTCTGTTTGAGAATACACTTAAACTTAGGTCGGCACAGATTCCGAGTTAGGTCAGCGTATCTACTGATACGCCGACCTAAATCTACCTGAATCTAGCTAAGTGTGCCTCTCTGCAGTTGACCCTTTGAATGAGATTAGGCCAATCTTTGTGAGTGAAACACACCTATGCTTTTGGGGCTGCGTTTCCACTAATGCAACTCCAATGTTGCCTGATCCAGGGTGCGATTTTGAGATGCAACTTTAGTGCGACGGTGGTGTGGCTTTGAAGGCATTTTTGATCCAGAAGTCGCATCAAAATGGTGCAGGTACCTTATCGGTCGCTGCAGCTTTGAGCCACATAGATTGGAATGGGTGCTATTGAAATCAATGGGCTGCAATTTGTAATGCGACTTTGTGTCCAAAGTCGCATGGCAAATCGCATCCGTGGAAACGGAGACTAAATCGCACTGAATTATCTGGATGTATGTGAATATATTCCTCTGTTTAAACTAATAACTGGGGATTGTAAGCGGTGTAATTAAATCTGGAAACACTGGCTATATTATAACTGCTAAAAAAAATCATAGTGTAATTAGGTGTTCGTCAGTTAAAATTGCCTCCTGTACTACAAGCCACCATAGGGTCTAATCAAGCTTTTTAAAGTTTTTTTTTTTACTTTTCATACTATCTGTGCTTATTACTGTCCTTTGTATGAGTGTTCTGTGTGAATGGTCTGTCACACACTCAGGTGCAGGGAATGTGTAGCTAGAATTTATGCATTTCCTGCGACTAGGCGACTAGCCAGGTCAGAAATTTGGGTTTTCGGACTCAAGGGATCATAGGCTGTGACTGATAAGGTACTTTGTGTGGTAAGGCCCTGGTTTATTGCCAAGGGTGACAGCCTGCTTAAAAAACAGTGCTGCTTGAATCACAAGAACCAGTCTCGCATGAAAAACTGTCTTCTGTTCTCTTCTGCGCAATTCTCTATAAAATCGCACAATAAGCAGAAGTACTATCTCTCCTATTCTGCACAGTGCCTATAAACTGATGTGGAAGACTTTAGGAAAACCAAACTGTCAGATTCTATACTCTAGAACTTTCTGAGTGTGTATCCTGCATAGATAAATAGATACAGGCTAGTCAGTGCTAAAAACGAGATTAAAAGTAACCGAACGCTTGGGAAGCCCTGTGGTACAGTAAGCATTTCTTTTAGAATACTTTGGAAAGTCCGCGGGGAGATTGAACCATTTGGTTTGGAAAATCTCCGAGCTAATTTTTTGAAGGACTATAATCAGTACATGGATTGTTCTGGCAAGTAGTGAAAAAAAGCGTTAAAGGGCACGGGGGAAGTACCCGTCAACCCAATCATGTCAAAGTGTAGCTAGCTTTGGAATAAGCGACCTATAAGGTTTGCGGGATCAGCTCAAAGTCCTTCGTCCGTAAAAGGATGGGAAATCAAATCGCTTCAAAAAGGAAGTCTAACCGTGGGGAACCTTACCACTTGACTCCGAAGGAAGAAATGATAGATAAATATGAACCTTGGGTTGTGAAATATATAGATGATGGGAATCGCTAGACTGGAAACGGTATTTTTAAAAGAAATGAGAGATGCTTGGAGGGCGGGGATGGTAGGATAACAGAACAGATGAGGTGAGTATTTTTAATAGCCACTGAAATGGTGGGAATCCACATTCCCAGAGAAGTGATGAACAGAGGTTATGGGTTTAAGTAGGATATAGAACATGCGGATCTGTGTAAGGTCTAGAGGTCATATTTGACCTAGCTAAGTGTGTTGTGCGGAAATGTGTGAGATCCATGGATTGTGAGGTTGTGTGTGGTGGCATGATGATTTGTTTTGTGTTGGTTAAAGTTTAAAAATTTGGAATGGTGTTCTATAGTTCAAAGAGCAACCACCCCCCCTCTCTTTCCTTGACACAAGTTAAATTGAGAGTGTGTGACGTGTGTTCTCAGCTGCTGACAGCCCAAATGACCCCCCTTCTTTCCAGGTCTGTGTAAACCAGATCGTATTGACTTGCAAATGACCTGAGCCAAGGAAACATCTGTAATGGTGAATCGAAAAAGGGCATTTACTAAAAAAAAAATTACAGAAGGTTCTGCGAAAACGTTGTGATGAAGTATTATGATTGGTTAATAAATGGTACCGTTAAAAGGTTTATTACGAGTTGCTAATTTTTTTCCTCCTACCATGGTGAAAACATTATTTTTTATTTTTTTTTAGGGGGAATTATTGGTATACCATAAAACGAAAATCCATATGGCATTAATATGTATTATAGTAATACATATTGATAAAAGCAGAAAAATAAAACCAGCCCGCACAGAGCTTGTTAGTAGTCCTGCAGCAGCGCTGCAAACCCCTGGTTTGATGAGAAAAAGCTGTGTGGGATGACCAGATCAGATGTAACAACAGTATGTGCTCCAATCACCAAAAAGGCATTCACCACGTGGGGGGATATAGGGTCCCCTTCGGGGGAAACACTCACCGGACGGTTTCTTTAAAATAGCATTTCAATATATATCGCCTCACATGTCACCTTCAGATGTTAAAAACAGCATACCCCTCTCACTTCTTGATCCCCGTTTGGGTTTTCACTCGCCAGGTATAGTATCCACAGGTGTACAAGGGAAGGAAAAATCCATATAGTGCAGTATTGTTTTTTAAAACTTTAATATCACCCCAAAACATATATACACCAGTCCCCCTATAAAACATGCGTACCAGAGTAAATAGCCAGGCAAATGTATAATACTGTAGATAATGTAGATGTTTTAGATGTGGACCCCTAAAGACCGCTCTGGAGACTTTCCTGCAGTTTTTACTTCCTGGTTCCTCACTCAGTGGAGCGCAAAAACATCACTTCCGGTCGGGTTGCTGGATAGCAACGCTCTGACGTTTCGTCCGTTCGGACTTTTTCTAAGAGCGTGCTAGTCCAATGCACCCTCCGGAGTTATAAAGTGTAGCTCCGCCCACCCACCAATGACAGATGTGCAGATGGGGATGACACTCCATCTGTGTGTCATTAGTTTGCCCTCTCCTCCGTGCGTTGCACAAGGCCACGCCCCCCGGAGGGGAGGAGATGACTGGGTCATTGTTTTGTATTGCGCTCCTACTGACACTCACTGTTCCCACCATAGAGCAGATAACTCAGTGTCAGCCAGCGCACAACAGCCAAAACTGATATTCGTTTGTAGGGCTGTACAAATGTGAAGGATTTTGATTGTTTAGTACCCAGTGCCATGCATTTTGGAGACTTCACCCCAATACACACCGCACTGGTATGTGCTATTGAAATAACACTACAGTCTAGGCACAATGTATTACATAGAAAATTTGTTTCAACATTATCAACCATGAATAGAATTCTGCCCATAAATATAGTAAAACATTGTGTTCATAAACGGATAGAATACATTTTGCTGAGAATATGCATGGATATACAGATTAAATATCCATAGAATACTGAACTGTATATATCATTAGATCCAATGGAAAAAATATAGCAAAAATAAAGATAAAAAATATATAAAAATGCATACACACATTATATAAAAATTATATATATATATATTAAAAAACATATATATATATATATATATATATATATACTGTATATATATAAATATGTGTATATGTAAAATGTATACTTAAAATATACATACCGTATTTATCGCGGTATAACGCGCTCCCGCGTATACCGCGCACCCCTAAAGTTGCCCCCGAAAATCCTGTAAAAAAAAATGTTATATGATTTTATTACTTACAGGTGTCTTCCCAGCGTCCATCGTCCGGTCCGGTGTCCGTCTGCGGCCTCGATGGTGTCCTCCCGGCTTCTCCAGCCCGCGCCTCAAGTCGAGTCCCCGCTTCCTGCGCTCAGTTCGAACGCCTCCGCTGACATATACCGAGTGCAGTACACTCGGGTACATTCGGCAAGGCTCGGCTTCGCTTGCGCTCTGTGACGTTTATGCGTGAGCCGAGACTAGCCGAATGTACCCGAGTGTACTGCACTCGGTATATGTCGGCGCAGGATTTCAAACTGAGCGCGGGAAGCGGCTATCGGCGTATATCGCGCACCCACGATTTTCCCCTTATTTTAAGGGGAAAATAGTGCGCGATATACGCCGATAAATACGGTATATATGCAAAGATAAATACAAAAACACCCCAAAAAAAACACAATTCCAAATACAATATATACTATATCCATACTTAACCAGCAAAGTAGTACAGGATATAATAGTTTGATAGATGGATGTTATTTTCTATGGGTAAGAAACATCAGAGATAGATGATAATAATTGGGTGTCGGCATGTGTAACTGGGGGATTCTTTTGAGACTTCACAGATCACTCCATAACTATGTGGTGTGTAACCCCTGCATGCTGCTCGGCACCCTCGTCCGTGAAAAAATCTGACCCTAACTCATATGGTCCTTCTTAAGTATCACTGATGAAACAGTTAATGTCAAGTTCGACATTGAGTCCTCTCAGGACTAAGACCTCTGTCAGAAATATCCAATTAGTCTCTCTTTTTGATAGTTCGCGTACTCTATGCGAACCTCTCCAATGTGTTCCTACCTGCTCGATGCCCCAGAATTCCAGGCCGAATGGATCCTGATTATGTTTTATTTTGAAAAGGAGAGACACATTATGATCAGTGTATCCCAGTTTAATGTTTTTTATGTGTTCCCCTATTCTGATTTTTAGCCGTCTTTTCGTTCGACCAATATAAAGTAAACCGCATGGGCATCTCAATGCATATACAACATGGGTGCTGTTGCAAGTAATAAATTGCTTTATTTCAAATTCTTGCTTGTTGGATGGTGATGTGAAATGGTCCAGATTTCTCTGTACTTTTCTAACCTTTTTTTTTTAATCCATTTTATTTATATATATATATTTTTTTCCCCAGCTTAATACATACTTCTGCCTATTTGGCATCCAAAATACATCTATTCAAGTACATTATACAAAATTATTATCTTCACATGATATCCCTATGTGCTTCTCCCCTTTTTTTTTTTTTTATAAACACCCAACCTCCCCCCTCCCCTCCCCCCCTCACTGTCCTCTGCTCTCTACATTAAGAATCTATCCGTCACCAAATTTGGTGGTGCCACACTCGCGTCTCCTAACCAGGAGTGCCAGATCTCCTCAAATTTACCCACTGCATTCCTACGTTTATATGCCAGTTGTTCTCTACCTAACAGGGAGTTGACATATGCAATCCATTGCTTCCCTGTGGGGACCCCAGGGGCCATCCAGTAGCGTGCAATGAGCTTTCTTGCCAGGTACAACAGCCTTGTTATCATGATGTACTTCCCTTTTGTATACTCTCCAGGGTCAATGATCCCTAGCAAGTATACCTGCGGGTCCAATGGAACTGGTACCTGCGCTGCTCTGTTTATCCCCTGTGATACTTCCTTCCAGTACCTATGTAGCTTTGGGCATCTCCAGATTAAGTGTATAAAGTCCCCTTGCTGGACTTTACACTTTGGGCACATAGGGGTATCCCTTCTTCCCCATTTATATAATTGTGGCGCTGTTCTGTAGGCCCTGTGTAGAATAAAAAGTTGTGATAATTTATGCGACGCTGATACGGACACTACCGGAACAGATTCAAGTGCCCTTTCCCATTGTTCTTCATTTATCTCCCCAATGTCTTCTACCCATTTCTTACAACTTCTGAGGGCAGCGTGTTTTTTTTAACCTTTTTACAAGGTTTGCATTTTCTGCAAGAAAAGAAGCCGTTCTTGTCCCAAAAACTCTGAGGCTTTTCAGGTATGTCCAGGATTTTTTTCACTATAGCGTCACCATAGGTCGGTGCTTTTCTATAAATAAATTGGGGGTATTGTGGTATTATGGGTCCTAATTTCTTATCCAGCGACAGAATGTGCCAGTGTTCGATAATGGGGATTCATATCCCAATTCCACAGCCAATACAAGGAGGACATACTTGAAAAGCCTCAGAGTTTTTGGGACAAGAACGGCTTCTTTTCTTGCAGAAAATGCAAACCTTGTAAAGAGGTTAGAAAAGTACAGAGAAATCTGGACCATTTCACATCACCATCCAACAAGCAAGAATTCGAAATAAAGCAATTTATTACTTGCAACAGCACCCATGTTGTATATGCATTGAGATGCCCATGCGGTTTACTTTATATTGGTCGAACGAAAAGACGGCTAAAAATCAGAATAGGGGAACACCTAAAAAACATTAAACTGGGATACACTGATCATAATGTGTCTCTCCACTTCAAAATAAAACATAATCAGGATCCATCCGGCCTGGAATTCTGGGGCATCGAGCAGGTAGAAACACATTGGAGAGGTTCGCATACAGTACGCGAACTATCAAAAAGAGAGACTAATTGGATATTTCTGACAGAGGTCTTAGTGCCGAGAGGACTCAATGTCGAACTTGACATTAACTGTTTCATCAGTGATACTTAAGAAGGACCATATGAGTTAGGGTCAGATTTTTTCACTGAGGAGGGTGCCGAGCAGCATGCAGGGGTTACACACCACATAGTTATGGAGTGATCTGTGAAGTCTCAAAAGAATCCCCCAGTTACACAGGCCGACACCCAATTATTATCATCTATCTCTGATGTTTCTTACCCATAGAAAATAACATCCATCTATCAAACTATTATATCCTGTACTACTTTGCTGGTTAAGTATGTATATAGTATATATTGTATTTGGAATTGTGTTTTTTTGAGGTGTATTTGTATTTATCTTTGCATATATATGTATATTTTAAGTATACATTTTATATGGATTTTACATATACACACATATATATATATATATATATATATATATATATATATATATAATGTGTGTGTGTGTTTTTTATATTTTTATATATATATAATTTTTATATAATGTGTGTATGCATTTTTATATATTTTTTATCTTTATTTTTGCTATATTTTTTCCATTGGATCTAATGATATATACAGTTTAGTATTCTATGAATATTTAATCTGTATATCCATGCATATTCTCAGCAAAATGTATTCTATCCGTTTATGAACACAATGTTTTACTATATTTATGGGCAGAATTCTATTCATGGTTGATAATGTTGAAACTAATTGTCTATGTAATACATTGTGCCTAGACTGTAGTGTTATTTCAATAGCACATACCAGTGCGGTGTGTATTGGGGTGAAGTCTCCAAAATGCATGGCACTGGGTACTAAACAATCAAAATCCTTCACATTTGTACAGCCCCACAAACGAATATCAGTTTTGGCTGTTGTGCGCTGGCTGACACTCAGTTATCTGCTCTATGGTGGGAACAGTGAGTGTCAGTAGGAGCGCAGTACAAAACAATGACCCAGTCATCTCCTCCCCTCCGGGGGGCGTGGCCTTGTGCTGCGCTCGGAGGGGAGGGCAAACTAATGACACACAGATGGAGTGTCATCCCCATCTGCAGATCTGTCATTGGTGGGCGGGCGGAGCTACACTTTATAACTTCGGAGGGTGCATTGGACTAGCATGCTCTTAGAAAAAGTCCGAACGGACGAAACGTCAGAGCGTTGCTATCCAGCAACCCGACCGGAAGTGACGTTTTTGCGCTCCACTGAGTGGGGAACCAGGAAGTAAAAACTGCAGGAAAGTCTTCAGGGGTCCACATCTAAAACAGTGAGAGTTGCAAAAAACATCTACATTATCTACAGTATTATACATTTGCCTGGCTATTTACTCTGTCTGGTACGCATGTTTTATAGGGGGACTGGTGTATATATATTTTGGGGTGATATTAAAGTTTTAAAAAACAATACTGCACTATATGGATTTTTCCTTCCCTTGTACACCTGTGGATACTATACCTGGCGAGTGGAAAACCCAAACGGGTGATCAAGAAGTGAGAGGGGTATGCTGTTTTTAACATCTGAAGGTGACATGTGAGGCGATATATATTAAAATGCTATTTTAAAGAAACCGTCTGAGTGTTTCCCCCGAAGGGGACCCTATATCCCCCCATGTGGTGAATGCCTTTTGGTGATTGGAGCACATACTGTTGGTTGCATCTGATCATCCCCACACAGCTTTTTCTCATCAAACCAGGGTTTGCAGCGCTGCTGCAGACTACTAACAAGCTCTGTGCGGGCTGGTTTTTATTTTCTGCTTTTATCAAGTGACTTTTATATTTTAAGCAGCTGCTTTTTTATTGTTTATATTGTGTTTTATCCGGACAGATTTTGATTGCTTGGACTTTTTTGGTGTATCCTAAAGCGCAGGGCTGTACTACCAATAGAGGGCCAGTGAATAGTACTTTTGTATACTTAGTAATACATACATGTTAATGAAAAGTTGAGCTCAACAATTTTTGGTATTTTTAAAAGAAAGTGCACGGTTTATGTAATATATAGTAATGAATATTTGTGTTTTACATGCTAATGTCTTGTTACAGTATATAACCATTGTTTTTGTGTTCCAGGTTAAGAAAAAATTGAATGTTTATTACTAACTTTTATTTGTGGTTTTATCCTCACTCGATAACTGGGTTTTCAGCCTTTCAGAATAAGAGAAATCTTAGCCCCCATGGACCACTTTATGTTGGTCGGTCGGTCGGGTTTCAAAGTGTTTTAGGTTTTCATGACCATTATCTAGTTGGAACGTCTAGTTGTCAGTCCATCAGACTATGTTTTTGGACCACCTAGTGTGGGTTGCATGTTCTGATCCACTGAATAGCAGAACCAACTAACTGAAGTCACATATATTAGGCTAAGTAGCGTTCAGGGGTACCACACTAAGTGGTAAAAGGGTTTTGGGGTATTCTCCAGAGGTTGAAATGGATCGGCCATAGATCCGTGGCATATCTGTTTTCTTATTACCAAAGATCAGCCATGCTGACACGTGTAGTTCCATAGATCTGAAAGGGTAAAAGCCTGATGCTCTTTGGCCAGACTTGTGTTTTAGGACTGCTTAAAACTCCTCCCCCCCCCCCCCCCCGCTGTTAAGCCTAGCTGTACAAGGTTGCATTGCCTCAAGCTAAGGTATGCCAATGTCCCTAGCTATCTGTATGTCCCCAAATTAAGTTCACAACTGTTCCCTTCCGTGTCACCATGCGACACTATTTTCTCCTAGAGTTTATTTTTGTCAGTTGTGGTGGATATTTGTTACCAATTGCCTAATAAATAGCTGTGTGTGTCCAGGCACACTGGTCGGCTCGTGTATCCCCTACTGTTCAGTGATCCGGCGCCTCAGTGCTGCAAGGGATTTTTCTTAGTCTATTGGTCAGTTTGTGTCTGGTAGCACCCGTTCCCTTGAGCTGGATACACATTATGCAATTCTTGTTTTCCAATTTCTTTTAGATTACCGGCAGACATTGTAGTACGAGGGCCTGCCTGATGGCATACGAGTTGAAAGTGTATAGGTCTGGCCTCGTATTGTATAGTTTGGTCGTATGGGGTGATACCAGCTCTTGGCAGTTCAAGGGCCCCTCACTTCCGATGTATATGTGGGCTTGCAGTATTCTCCTCAGTTAATATCCATAGGTGTCCTTCTGTCCTAGATTACTTGTGTATCTTAACTGGTGGTCTGTGACTTGCATGCCAAGAAGTCAGTGCCCCAGGGGTGGCACTAGACTCTTGTCTTTCATGGGAGTCCTGTCTGAATGTGAAGACAGTTTGTTTTGTAGGGGTGAAGGATAACATAGTCCTATTACTGAATTGATAGAGGAGGGAGAAAGTGTGTAGACAGCCTCTATGAGGATCGGGTGTACCTGGTGGCAGGTGGTTTTCAATCCGGGTATCCAGACTATTTCTATACTAAAGAGAGGCTAAATGGCGACTGGTCTTTGGAGCGGGAGGTGGGTCATTGGGTACCGTAATTACTATAGAGCTGGAGATAATCAGGAACACATTGGGAGGCCCTGGGCTACATATCAGGGAAGGGTTAGGAAAATCCAACTCGTTCTATTCTCATCCCTAAGGGCAGGACGGAACTGTGTGCATATGTCACGGTCAATTCGGTACTATCCTATCACTCTGCTGGGCTACACCCTGGAGTCCATCCTGTTCTGAGGGTTTTGAGTCCAGACAGGAATTGAAAGAAATGTTTGAATAGGTGACTAGTATGACATAACTGAATGTGTGCAGGTACCCAGGAGACTGGCACCTATGCATAATAAGATGTCTGTTGGCCAACTAGAGGGTGCCAAGGTGATACATCAATGGGGTTAAAACTTCCTCGTAGAGGCAGTGTCTCAAGCTTAGCAGTCCTACAGAGAAGCTCTCGGTTACTGACATGGGAGAGGTACACCTAGTTGATGTCTCACCTGAGAGGTTGAATCCCTGCACGAATAATGCCAGTAACTACATACAGGAACATGTCCTGTTAAATAAAGGGATAAACGCTGGCTAACAGGGTACAGTATGCTTTCACACATGGCGCTGCAGCATCTCACAGTGGTTGATAAGACTATTACCCTGTATGTGCTCAGTATACACTGAATCAAGTGACCAGTGGCTTTCTCCCAGAGATGTGCGGACACAGAATGAGGCTCACGCAGACGCTTATTTCTGAGGAGTAACCAAAAGAGGAGATATGTATTCGGCGCTACAATGGGGGGGAATAGGAGCTGGGATGGTGTTAGTAATGGAGTGGACGGTGGTCTCCTGAGGAACAAACTCGCAGCCATGGCTTCAGACAATAAGCACGGCTTTGTTGCTCAAGAGATTGGTGACAGTTGTGACAACATGCAACAAAGTTACATAAATACCCAGTTTAATATGGCTCAAGATTTTATCGACCATCATAAGAGGTTGGAAGTGAGTGTGATAGGGTATAGGACAAAAATATGTCATTGGCTCTGGCGTACATGCAAGGGCAGGCGGAGTTATTGACCAGTATCAGGCTGATTGTACAAATCTCTGTATGATCCCTGAGGAGTTGGCATCACCACTCAGTAAGACTTTGACAAAACTCGTCGCTTACACTAATCCAAAGTGGTAGTCAAATGCCGGGATAGGCTGTACTGGTTTGGATTGTGAAAGGTGAGGTGCTGTATGATCCCATATACGGAAGTGCAGACTCGGTCTGTAGATCTGTTGGCATCAATGAGCTTACTGACTGGGGATTCTATCTTGGTGCATTTGTGGCTAAGTGACCCACATGTGATCAGAGGGTACGGAAGCTGAGAGCAGGTTGATATTTCCCCCTGTCAGAAGCGTGACCACGATGTCTTTTGCATTCCAGGTCAATACACGGTGGTGAATGAGGAATGTTGGGAGGGCATTTCACTCTGTGTTCTGGATGGGGAAATCATGGCGGGGGAGGAAACACCAAAGTATTATTTAGGACAGGGGTGTCAAACTGGCTGCCCTCCAGCTGTTGCAAAACTACAAGTCCCATGAGCATTGCAAGGCTAACAGTTTTCAAGCATGACTCCCACAGGCAGAGGCATGATGGACTTGTAGTTTCGGAACAGCTGGAGGGCCGCCAGTTGACACCCCTGATTTAGGACATAGGCAAGTTTTGTTTCTTGTCCTAGAGGATACCGATGGGGTGTTAGTTATGGAACTAGGGTGTTTCTTTAACTACCAGGTGGTAGAGGGGCAGGGTCACTGAAATCTAGTCACAAGGATGGAGGTTTTTTGGGGTTTTGTCATTGTTTCAATGTAATGTTCTGTTAGACTCAATAACGAATGCCGGGGTACTGGTGCTGGTATCACATGTCCTAATTATGCACTGTTGTCAGCACTAGGTTGAATTATACCAGCTGGCACACTACCTCGGGGAGGCTATTGTACCTATTCTCTTGTCCTTGGGATGTTATAGACGGAAACCCGGGTTACACCCCGAGTTGCCCTGAAGAAAGGTTTTATAGCAAACCAGACATCCCCTTTACACTTACTGAAACTTCCGTTGAGATTCGGGAGGAATTAAAAGTTAGGTAGTTAAACTTTGGGCAACAGGATTTAATGTGCCAACAGTTTGTGCAAGGCGTGAATAAAAAGGCCTGTCTCAAGGGGTTTATAATCTAAGGGGAGGGGTGGAACAAATATAATAACTGCTAGGAATTATCGGACATGGAGCTGCCTGAGAGAACATTTTAGGTGGAGGTGGGTAGGCTTAGGTGTGGGAAGGGGTAGCGCCTGGCTGGACATATGGGGGTGGGAGAATATTCCCCCTTTAGAGCAAAGAGACCTAATAGATACTTCCTGAGGAGCAGGAGGTGTTGTCCTGAGTAGCCTAAACACAAGGGATTTAGAGGTACTCAGAAACAAGCTAGGAAGGTTGGCACAGCAGGTTGGGGCAAGGGTTTTGGGGCTGGTATCGACATGTCCAATGATGCCCTATATTCTGCCTATGGGTTGAACCTGACTCAGCGGGGTACATTACCTCAGGAGTCTACTGTACCTCTTCCCCGGTCCTGGGAATAGATATAGCTGAGACACAAGGACGTACCCCGTTACCCCAGAGAAAAGGCTTGAATGTCAAAACCTGACACCCCATACATCTTCAGAAATGATATATTTTAAAGTGGGTGTATATATGTGTATCCAATTTTAAATTATTTTTTTTAGTAATTTTTTATTTCTATTTTTTTTATTATTCATTTTTTATCCATTACGATTTTAATTTTTTTATTTTAGTTTGATTTTTAGTACATTTTTTTTAAATTTTTTGTAAAAGTTATTTTTTTATTCATTTTTTTTTTTTCCTCTCTTGGTCTTATTTCAATGTTTAGTCATTTTTATAATCAATTTTTCTCATTTCTCATTTTTCCAAAAGGTTTGAACTTTGTCCACCCGAAGGGGGCAGTAGTGCATAGACTGGAAGGAAAAAATAAATAGGTGCATTGTTTTTTAATTTTTAATTGCCCTTTTGTTAGAGAACTATATTATTTTTTTTATTATTCTTGGTTTGGGGAGAAAGCCTCAACATTTTTTTTGGTTTGGGGAAAAGCCTCTAAAAAATGTTTTAGTAATAAGTACAGTCGGGTTTGCTAAATCTAAAAGTGTTTTGCAACCATTGTTTAGTCCTCTCCTTTTTAATATTTTTATTTTTTTAATGTTTTCAACCCGACTTGTAATTGTTAAGTGACCATGGTCATGTCACCTGTTGATTACCAGTATGAGAGAGGAGTCGTTTTTAACGGACAATATTTTATTTTATTTTTTTCTCGCTGTCAGCTAAAGTTGGCAGGGCAACTAGGTATTAGTTTTTTTTGGATACCCATTCAATGCTCTTTAACAATCTAAGTGAATGTAAACTGGATATCTTGGTTGAAGCAGCATTAAATCTGTAGTTTTTATTTTTTATGTTTATTATTTTTTTCTATTTTCCTTATTCTTTTTCATTACTCACCTCTCTTCCTTTCCTCCTTTAATATTATGCTCTCTAAGTTTTTATTTTGGCTTCTATCATACATCTTCTCAGGATAATGTAACTAGGACATCAGTCATATCATTTTGTTTTTAAGGCGCGTGAGCATTCCTGCCCGCCAGTGCCATATTGTACACCCATTTGACCAAAGTATCCCTGGACATCCAGGTTTTCATATCTTAAAGTAATTCTACCTCCCCTAGTCTACCTATGACGTTCTTCTTTCTCCTTTTGTATTCATACATGACTGTTCGGAGGCCCACCCAACCACCACCTGAAGAAGCAACGACAATCAAGTCATTTTTTTTTTAAGACAAGCGTGCCATGAATAAGACTCTCCTAAACTTTCCTTCATCATGCTGAAAAAGTGCTGTCTCGCGGTCCGATCCAATGGTGACAATCAGAACACCATATTTCCAAGATACAGGACGAAATATATAAGGATCCCGCCATCAATGTTGGAATTCCACTCCTCCAATGCAGAGGGGCAATGAAACATTGCAGTACAGACACTCATGGTTCAGGTCTGAAGTTTCAAAGGCACCAAGACTGTCTCAAGCCTACCTTGATGAGTTACGGCGAGTTCAAGAAAGGAAGAGGCCACAGTGGTGGTGGGGGAAGGGTCGGGGCTTCTGGGCCGTTGTGGGTGGGTACCGGATCATTGAAGGAGGACATAAGTTCAAGGATTAACTTCAGGGGGAACTGTGGTAGAGATTTTTCAAATCCATATTTATAAGATTTGTATGAAGATGTATATGTCTTTCTTTTACAAGGCTTTATTATTAATGTGACTTTGTCTTTAGATGACTCTGTCATCTGAGGAGCATGTTTTTGGAGTCAACAGCTTGCCCAGCTGTGGAAGTTCACCTAACGAAAGGTTATTTTGACCATATGTTGGCATAGGGATGTTACCTCAATGGGGGGGGGGATGTGATAGGAAATGCCCCCTCATTGTATAAAAAGAAGTCCCTGTCATCTCCTGTCTGATTAAAAACCACATTTAGATTGCTTGTGTTAATTAGAAATGTCCAATCATACCAGGTGTGTGTATAGAGTTCGGCCAGACAATGCATCACCATTAAGCCAGGGGTCTTATGTCAAGAGGATGTGACAACAATGGGTTACTGGGTGGGTGGGGGTCCTTATTGGTCATACTGAAAAGACACATGAGCAACCATTCATATCAAAGGTTTCTTTTAGAGTTTTTGGAGGGAAAAAGTGTAGACTGAGGGGTATAAAAAACAGTCAAGTTAGATTGACTGGGTATCAGTGTATGATGTCCTGATCAAGCAGACTGAATTATGATGGATGAGCTGACCTAGACATGGTGATGTATAGCTAGATTCGTATTTACGCTACGCCGCCTTAAGTTAGATAGGCAAGTACTGTATTCACAAAGTACTTGCCTCCTAACTTACGGTGGCGTATCGTAAATGTGGCCGGCGTAAGCGCACCTAATTCAAATGAGGATGTGGGGGGCGTGTTTTATGTATATTAACTGTGACCCAACGTGATTGACGTTTTTTTTACGAACGGCGCATGCGCCGTCCGTGTACATATCCCAGTGTGCATTGCGGCAAAGTACGCCGCAAGGACGTATTGGTTTCGACGTGGACATAAATTACGTCCAACCCTATTCATAGACGGCTTACTCAAACGACATAACATTTTCAAATTTCGACACGGGAACGACGGCCATACTTAACATTACTAGTCCAGCTATTTGATGGAATAACTTTACGCCTGAAAATGCCTTACGTAAACGGCGTATCTTTACTGCGACGGGCGCACGTACGTTCGTGAATAGGCGTATCTATGCATTTTCAGATTCTACGCCGAACTCAACGGAAGCGCCACCTAGCGGCCAGCCTAAATATTGCACCCTAAGATATGACGGCGCAAGCCGTCGTATCTTAGATAGGTTTAAGTGTATCTCTGTTTGAGAATACACTTAAACTTAGGACGGCGCAGATTCCGAGTTAGGTCGGCGTATCTACTGTTACGCCGGCCTAACTCTTACTGAATCTAGCTAGTAATCTTTCCTTCCCCCTCTCTCTCTCTCTCTCTCCCCCCTCTCTCTCTCTCTCTCTCTCCCTCCCCCCCTCTCTCTCCCTCCCCCCTCTCTCTCCCTCCCCCCTCTCTCTCCCTCCCCCCCTCTCTCTCCCTCCCCCCTCTCTCTCCCTCCCCCCTCTCTCTCCATCCCCCTCTCTCCCTCCCCCCTCTCTCTCCCTCCCCCCCTCTCTATCTCTATCTCTCTATCCCCCCCTATCTTAAGAGTGGGCCTAAGATTAATCTCTGTAACTTTTCCTTTCCTATGACTTGTCTTGGGATACTGATGTATCCATTTTAGCCATCTTAAAGTTTGTATAATTGTGTGCCTTGGATATTATATTGGTTTTAAAGGTGGTATCAGTTATGTTATGGTTGTAAATATTGGATTAATACAAGTGTCTTCTCTGTATCAATAAATGTAATAATTTTTCTCTTTTTCGCACCCCTATCGTTTGCTTTAATTTTTAATAGACAAAAAGGTTTTTATAGCTTATTTTAATTATTTACGTTTGATTATTAATATTTCTATGACACTAGACAATCTATTACTTATGTATTAGTCGGCTGCAGGACTAGACCGGAATGTGTCCAGCACGGTTCATTATTTGGAACACCTGGGTTGGGTTCTCAATCTAAAGAAGTCAGCCTTATAGCATGATTATAGACGCAAATCCTTCCTGCCAGTCGCTTGGAAGGTGGTAACAACAGATGCCAGCCTCTCGGGCTGGGGAGCGGTTCTGAAGGAATCCACAGACCAAGGGAAAAGTGGTCAGGAATCGAGAAAGCCTTGCATATCAATATCCTAGATATTTGGGCAGCTCATCTGGCTCTAGTGTCGTGGACTGTCAGGTTGCAGGGTTGTCCCATCAGGATCCAATCCAAAAATTCCACAGCTGTGGTTTACATCAACCACCAAGGGGGTACCAGGAGTCAGGCGGCCCAGAAACCTGTACCTTTTCTGTTGGCAGTCTTCATTCCAGGAATGGAGAATTGGCAGGCAGAGGCACTTCTTGAGCCGCCAGCAGTTGTTCCCAGGGGAATGGTCCCTTTACCCTGAGATTTTTTCAGCAATTTGCCAAAAGTTGGGTACCCCGGACATTTGTTGGCATCCAGGTTCAACAAGAAGCTGGACAAGTTTGTGTCAAGGACAAGGGATTCGGAGCAGATGTCTTGGTGATTCCTTGGGACCAGTTTTTGCTGATTTATTTTTTTCCCTCCAGTTCAGCTTCTACCGCGACTTTTGTGCAGGATCAGAGAGGAAGGGAAGCCAGTAATATTGGTAGCCCCAGCGTGGCCAAGAAGGTCCTGGTACGCATAAATTGTAAGATTGGCAGTGGGGAAACCATGGTCCCTTCCACTCCGTCCAGACTTGCTCTTGCAATGTCCAGTATTCCATCCTGCCTTACAGTCGCTAAATTTAACGGTTTGGCTATTGAGGCCCAGATCGAGGGCTTTCTGGCTCAGTGGTGACTACCCTGATAAATGCGAGGAAACCAGCTTCTAGGGCTATCTATTATAGAATTTGGAAGTCCTATATTTCCTGGTGAGAGGCCAAAGAATGGCATCCCCTAAAGTATGTCATAGGAAGAATTCTTGCTTTCCTGCAGTTGGGGGTAGAAATGAACATGAAATGAGTACAATCAAGGGTCAGTAATCTCAGCCTTATCTGTATTTTTTCAAAGACCAATTGCTTTGCATTCCTTGGTCTGGGCCTTAATTAAAGGGGTAGTTTGTATATCTCCACCAGTTAGGCCGCCCTGGGATTTAAATCTAATCTTGGCTGTTTTGCAGAGACAGCCTTTTGAGCCTATTCGGCATATTCCTCAGATCCTTTTGACAAAATTGTTTATTTTGGTTGCGGTGACATCTGCAAGGATAGTGTCAGAGTTGGCAGCTTTTTCTTGTAAAGAACCATATTTGATTATTCATCAGGACAAGGTGGTGTTGTGTCCTCATCCGGATTTTCTGCCTAAGGTGGTGTCCAGTTTTCACCTGAAGCAAGATGTCAATCTACTGAATTTTTTTTCAGAACCTCGTTCTGCGGAAGAGAGATTGTTGCATTCTCTCGATGTGGTGAGAGCTGTCAGAATCTATCTGAAAATGACAGCTCAGATGTGGAAGACCGACTCTTTGTGCTACCAGGAAGGGCCAGGCAGCATCGAAATTGACTATTTTGCAGTGGATTCACCAAGTTATAATTCAGGCTTATGGGTTGAAAAGAAGAGTTTTACCCTTTCGGGTGAGAGCGCACTCTACCAGGAAAGTGAGTGACTTATGGGCAGTGTAATAAGTAAAAATACTACAGCGCTATTAAATACAAATATAAGGGAAAAAAACACAAAAATAACCAAATAATAATTGCAGCATATATAACGGTGAACTAAACCAATAAATGAGTAAATAACAAATGAATATGCGCTACTATTAACTAAAGTGGTATACAGTGTCCAGCAAAAAAATGTGTGTAAAACCTGACCAGGTGAAATACACTTAATGAACCAGTGAAGTGTCAAAAACAATAATGAAATGAATACACTTAGTCCCAATACAAGTGTTGCAAAAAATGTGCAGCACACCCCCTATGAAGGGAGAACCGTTTCACAGAAAGACGACTTGAACTGCTGAAAAAGCTGAGAAGATTTCTGTGTGATTCCTATGTCTGTATCAGGCACACATCTAGGATCTTCTAAACAACACAGCATGAAAACAACAAAGTGGAAAGAAAGACAAATCTCATGGTGCAATATTGTATGCCCAAATGGAAGACAGAGACTAGGCTGTATGTGTGTGCACTCACAAATCCTCAGATAAGAGAAAGCAACTCGTAAATGTCGCTCAGACTGATGATCTCCTCATACGGATAAAATCCGACGATCCTGTCACTTGGCTCCTCCCCCACGCGTAACGTCACTAGACACGTGACTTAGTCATGGGTAACTGCCTTATGGGATGTGCGTCATAAAGTCTCTATGGCTCAGATTTGCAAGGCCGTAACTTGGTCATCAGCACATACATTTACTCAATTTTATCAAATGGATGTTAGGCGACAGGAGGGTGTTTGGGCGCAGTGTGCTGCAGGCAGCAATATAGATCCTCACATCTGATGGCAGTCTGCTTTGTATGTGTCTCCCTCCTCTCAGGGGCATTACTTTGGGATGTCACAGATAGGGTAGTAATTACTATAGCTGCGTCCCGTGATGTATGAGAAAGAAAATTGGATTTTTCCTACAGCTTACCTGTAAAATCCTTTTCTTGGAGTACATCACATGGGAACAGAGGTCCCTCATCTCTTTACTGGGATATTGTCAGGAACTTGGTAGAAGGCCGAGATGTCACCACTGAAGGTGACAAAACAGGTGTGGTGCCCACAGAAGCACAGGTGCCGGGAAGCTGGAACTGGAGACAGGTGTGCTTGGGTGGTCTAGGAAGCAGGAACCGGAGGGCAGACTAGATAGTGGAGTCGGGAGCCAAGCCAGGGGTTAACAGGGAATCCGTCCAGAGTCAGTCAAGTTCAGGGAGCAAGATAAACAAATCCAGTAGCCAGGCCGGGATCAGATACAGGAAGCAGGCGGAGAGAAGTCAGGTGCAAGCCAAGGATAAAGCCAGAAGGATCAGGTCAGGGCAAGCCGGGTCGGTACACAGATCAGGAACAGCAGATACACAGAACTCAGGAATGCAGGACAAGCTGAAGATACACCAGCGATGCGCCGGTGTCAGCAGCGGGTTTAAATAGGCCGGGCAATCATCACGCCGGGCGTGCGCCATCCTTGTGCACATCCGCATCAGCGCATCTATTTCCCTGATAGATATTCATTGCTTTGCTACAAAACTGAGGTGCTTCCTTATGGGAGGGGGTTATATAGAGGGGAGGGGGTATTTTGGGTGTGCCAGTGTCCATTCACCTATAGGTTGGTGTACAACCCAGATAGTAATTACTATAGCTGCTCTGTGTCCCGTGATGTACTCCAAGAAAAGGATTTTACAGGTAAGCTTTAGGAAAAATCCTATTTTTATATTTTTTTTTGGGGGGGGGGGGCATTATCTGCACAGAAACCAATCCGCTTCTAGGTTGTTGTGTTTTTTTTTTTTTTTTGTCAAAGCTTAAACAAGCTAAATTTAGAAGCTGATTTGCTACCATGCACAGCTGCGCCAGATTTTGCACTGTTCAGTTTTAGTAAAGCAACCCCTATGTGTAATGTAGCAACTGACTGTTGAATCTTGTTAACTGATCCCTTTCTAGTATGATGATGATACATTTTGTTTGATTTTGAAGCTAAAATCCCACCTTACCTTCAGTTCTGCAGTTGTACAGGTTTCTCTCCTGTGTTGAAATTGCTTACTGTGAGCTTCTCATAATGTGCATTACAGGCTGCAGGGAATCATACAGAGCCCACCTAATTTCCTGGCTGGAGGACATTTAGCATCATGTAGATCTCCCCCCCCCCCCCCAACCCTACTGACCCTTGGACACCCCTTTCACTTATTTGATTTGAGTTATTTCAGCCTTGGGGGTTCAGCATCACATGTGGGCATTTCCTAGGGAAGTCTGCGTGCAAATACAGCCTGTCTAGGAACGCACAAATTTTCCGACTGGCACCCATCCATCAAGGTATTTATTTTTTTGCAAATATACATTTTTATTTCAGGGATGAATAAGGTCCATATACAGAAACATCATACAACACATTATAAAGATAATGCACTTAAAGTGGAGTTCCACCCATAAATATAACATTACATCAGTAGTTTTAAAAAAATGTCATTAGTCCTTTACGAAAAATATATATTTTTTTAGATGCCTTCAAAGTGTTGTTGCTAGGCAGAATAGTTAATCTTCCCACTTCCTGCACCTAGGTGCTTAATGCTTCCTAACCTACACCGCACAGACTCCTGGGAATGTAGTGGGTGTAACTTTCCAGGAGTCCGTGCACTCCCCAGTCTCAAAGAATCATGTGACTTGGACAGCACAGGTGCTGAAACCTGATCTGACACTGCTTGTGCAGCACTGAGCATGTGCGAGATTTGCAAGGCTGAAATCCAGGAAGTCATACAGTCTGGCTTCATGATGCACACACTTAAGATGGCCCCAGTCAATTTCTATTTTATAAAGTGTCTAAATGCTGTAACAACCTAACAAAACGGACCTTAGTTTACAGACTAACTTTACTAGAATACATTAATCTTGTGTATTACAGGGGTATTTATATTTAAAAAGTGAAATTGTGGCTGGAACTCCGCTTTAAATAAGAATAATTGTTTACTTATATCACATTTAACCCATTACATCACAGTTTATTTAAACTTACACCATCCCCACATTCATTTTCTCCTTTTTTACCTATTTCTTCAGCTTACACCTTTTTCTTTTCACAGCATACGTTATCTGCACCACACACACACACTAATTGGTTTCATTTAATTTTTACTCTTGACAAACATTTGCAACTTATAATTCACCATATGATCACTTTTACAATGCAACATAACTTTCACATAATTTACGAGTATTTCTTTTCATCACATTATTACACCGCCATCACCCACATATACCAATACTCTTCTAGCATTCAATGTGTCACTGCGAATACATCTTTTATTTTGTAAAAATAAAATATTTTTTTTCTATACTAATACTTATTTCATAGCTATTACCTATGTACATAATCATTTTTAGAATATATGAAATATAATTGGTCGGTGTGCTATGTTTCCCTAAAGGGATCTTATGTCAGCTCACTAAGTGACTAAATTGCGTATTGCATAAACACAGATGCCAATATGTAATTATAATGCTCTCAAAAATGTTTTGCCGCAGATACCTGGCCCTCTCCCCTGCCTGCCAGCTTTCAGGAACTCCACTTCTACCTGGTGATTCCCTGTAGGTCACATGTGAATGCTCTGCTCTGGGGAGTGTTTTTGTATCGGAGTGTGGAGGGGCCGGGATACCTACCTGGGATTCCTCTGGGCTTCTTCTTCTCTTTGATGGAAGAGTTCGGTTCAGATTGCCTTATACCAGTGATGGCGAACCTGTGGCACGCGTGCCGCTGCCAGCACGTCGAGCCCTCTCTGTGGGCATGCCAGGAAAAATTGAGACAGACACTGAAATCGGTACACACCGCGCACCGCAAACTACATCTCCCACAGGTCCCTTGGCTTTCGGCGACGTGTCTAAGTGGGCGTGACAAAGTAGAACCAGCCAGTGGTGACGTGCGCGCGCGCGCGCACACACAAATCCAATCATAGACGCCGTTTTGTCCACACCGCACCCCCTATAAAACTACAGCTCCCACAAATCTCTGGGGCCAGCGGTGTCTGTGGTGGGCGTGCCTGAGAGGACACGGCTTTTTGACGGCTGGGATCGATCATGGGTGATGTGCGGGCGGGAATAAGCTGCCAGATCAGGAATTACTGGAGACAGGTGAGAGGGTTATATGGACAAAAAATAGAAAACTGGGAACCACACTGTGGAATACAAATATTACTGAGAGCTCATCCCCTCACTATCCAAAAGGAAGTGGGGCTCAGTGGCCAAAAAGCTTCATATAAGGGAGTAAGACTGTGCCTGGGAGAAGGAATGGTCAAGATGCCACAAAATATAGCCAGAGGTATATAGCAATCAAAAAAATAGAAAACAAAAATGATGGGAAATTAAATGACAAAAATGTATTAATTAAAATGGGTCAAATACAAAAAAAATGCTTTTCCACCTACAACCATCTAAAAAGACAATGTTGTCTAAAACAAAAACATCTAGGCGCCGTTATGCATCCACATACCCAAACAATCGTGCAGTAACCATATAACCATGGAATGTATGGCTGGGTATACCCAATGCCCATCAAATGCATCCCTGCATTCTGAGCATAACGCACTCCTAATCCCTGCATTCTGAGCGTAACGCACTCCTGATCCCAGCATTCTGAGCGTAATGCACTCCTGATCCCCGCATTCTGAGCGTAACGCACTCCTGATCCCCGCATTCTGCGTGTAACACACATCTGATAACAGCATTCTGAGTGTAACACACTCCTCATCCCTGCATTCTGAGAGGAACGCATTCCTGATCCCAGCATTCTGAGCAGAACGCACTCCTGATCCCCGCATTCTGAGCGGACCGCATTCCTTTATAAAAACACACGTTTTTTTCTGGGCAGAATTGTACGTTTTTGGTCCCTTTAGGAGTGGGAGTGGGATTTATGAGGGCAGATGATGTAGTGGAGCGGAAGTGGTGACATTGCGTGCGCTTAGAATGAACAGGAGGTGACAAGTGCAGTAATATTGAGTGGGCAGAAGTGAGGGAGACATGTACAGGTTGCAAGCTGGAGGGGAGGGTAAAGAAATGAGTTTGAGGAGAGAGGACATTGGCCCAGATTCAAGAAGCGCTTGCGCCCGCGCAACTATAGGTTACGCAGCGCAAGTGCTTACTTGCTCCGGTGTAACGAGTGCTCCTGATTCAGGAACCTCGTTACACCGACTGCAGGCTAAAATCTGCGCGGCATAAGGCTCTTATGCCTCGCAGATTTTAGGCTGCATTCTTGCGGGGGCCGCTCCCATTGTGTATCAGCGTGTAGTATGCAAATTGCATACTACCACTGATTCACAAGCTTGCGCAGGCCCCGCGCAAGCCAGGTACGGAGTTTCCGTACGGCTACTTTTAGCGCAAGGCTGCCCCTTCTAATAGTAGGGGCAGCCAATGCTAAAGTATAGCCGGCCTTCCCGCGCCGTGAAATTTGAATTTCACGGCGTTTGCGTAAGTGAAACGTGAATGGCGCTGGACGCCATTCACGTTCACTTAGAAGCAAATGACGTCCTTGCGACTTCATTTGCCGCAATGCACGTCGGGAAAGTTTCCCGACGGAGCATGCGCTATACGCTCGGCGCGGGAGCGCGCCTAATTTAAATGATTCCCGCCCCCGGCGCGCCCTCGCAATTCACGGAGCTACTGCTCCGTGAATCGAGGGCAGCGCAAAATATTTGCGGGGGCGCAGGGCAAAATCGTTGCCCTGCTCCCCCGCAAATATCGCGCAATTCTACTTGAATCTGGGCCATTGTATTTAAGAAGATTAGTATGAGCATGTTGAAGGGTATAAAGAAGGCTGAGGAAAGTTAGAAGATGAAAGGGAACTTTCTGGTAAATTGGTGTGGAACCTTTTTTTTTTTTTTTAAAGGTTAACTTTTTTATTGTTTTTTATAAACATAACACGTAATGGTTACACAGACGTATAGTCAAAGCCAGGGCTGGTGCAAGGATTTTTGACACCCTAGGCGAAGCCTCATTTTGACGGCCCCCCCCGTGCCATTCGCTCCGCCCCTCACTGAGATTTTTGTGGTGCCTCTTCACCTATTTCTTTGGCCGTGGTCCACATGCCTGCACCTGTGCCTCTGGACCCGGCCAAAAGACAACTAGGAGGATGGCACCGGCTCTCTTCCTCACGCCAGCCGTGGTCCACAGGCTAGAGCAGTATACAGAGAGCCCAACTGTGTAACTGCCAGTCTGTACGAGCAACAGATACACTGACAATGCTGACCTTCTAGAAAAAAATAAATAAATGCACATTTTTTGACCTGCAAAAAGATCTGCATTTATTTTTATACAAAACTGGATTTGAACCTCCACACCTCAAATCACCCCAATTCCTGTATTTTTAGGTCTAAGATTACCACAATTCTACCACCTTTACACCTCAGATCACCCCATCACTGTATCATCCTGAACACGTTACCCTCTGCACCCCCCACCTTTGTTCCCCTTAAACCCCCACACACACACACACACACATCAGTTCCTATATGTACCCCCTGCACATCTGTTCCTTCCCCCACACAATCAGTTTCTCTTTGTAACCCCCCCAACACACACACATCTGTTCCCCCTCTGTACCCCGCTGCACATCTGCCCCCCCCACACAAACCAGTTCCCACTCTGTACCCCCCCTACACACACATACCTGTCTCCCCCACACCAGTTCCCACTCTGTACCCCCCTGCACATCTGTCCCCCCCACACCATTTCCCACTCTGTACCCCCCTGCACAACCGGTACCCCCCCACACCAGTTCCCACTCTGTACCCCCCTGCACATCTGCCCCCCCACACACCAGTTCCCACTCTGTACCCCCCTACACACACACACACACCCCTGTCTCCCCCACACCAGTTCCCACTCTGTACCCCCCCTGCACATCTGTCCCCCCCACACCATTTCCCACTCTGTACCCCCCTGCACAACCGGTACCCCCCACACCAGTTCCCACTCTGTACCCCCCTGCACATCTGCCCCCCCACACCAGTTCCCACTCTGTACCCCCCTACACACCTGTCTCCCCCACACCAGTTCCCACTCTGTACCCCTCCACACCAGTTCCCACTCTGTCCCCCCTCCAGTTCCCACTGTGTACCCCCATGCACATCTGCCCCCCCCCACAGCAGTTCCCACTCTGTCCCCCCCAGTCTCCACTCTGTACCCCCCCACACACACCCCTTTCCCCCCACACACACACACCTGTCTCTGACAACACCAGGTCCCACTCTGTACCCCCCCACACACACACACCTGTCTCCGACAACACCAGTTCCCACTCTGTACCCCCCACACACACACAATCTGCCCCCCCACACGTTTCCACTCTGTACCCCCCCACACACACACAATCTGCCCCCCCACAAGTTCCCACTCTGTACCACACACACAATCTGCCCCCCCACACGTTCCCACTCTTCCCCCCCCACACACACAATCTGCCCCCCACACACACACACAATCTGCCCCCCCCACACGTTCCCACTCTGTACCCCCACACACACACACACAATCTCCCCCCCCCCCCACACGTTCCCACTCTGTACCCCCCCCCCCACACACACATATCTGCCCCCCACACACACACATATCTGCCCCCCCACACACACAAACCAGTTCCCCCTCTGTACACAGTGCAATATAAACTTGACAGCAGAGACTAGAGTACATTTTTTTATTTCTTGTGACAGGGTGCAGGCTGCAGCACTGAGCGTCCTGCCTGTGCTTCTATTGTGTACCTGAGCCAGCGGGGGGAAGTCTTTACTGAAGGAGAACGGCGCTGCTGCCCGTCTGTCTCCTCTTCTCACTACAGATCCCCAAGCGACCAGGACGGGGGGGGGGGGGGGGGGCGATCGGACAGTAGCAAGCATGCGGCTTGCATGTAGGGCTTCCATCTCACCCGCCCTGGCCAGTTCAACAGCAACTTCCACCATCAATCGTCATGCAGAACTTCCGGCCAGGTGCTGTCCCAGCTCTCTCCCCTCATCTCACTGCCGCTGCTACGGCGCTACAGGCTGGGAACTGGGAATAACGAATAACGAACCCAATATGAATTTGGCCCTCGATGTCTACTGACTTGAGGTAGGTTACTGCTCCTATTGCTTTGACTGAAGCATCGCAGAATACACATAACTTTCTAGACTGGATCCTTTCAGGAGGAAAGTGGGTGTATGGTCTATGTATGTGTAGGTTAGATAAAGTCTTTAAAGAGTCTCTCCATGTTACCCATAATGTCTCTTTCTCAGGAGGTAGTGGAGAATCCCAATCACATGTGTCTGCAGTAAGCTCTCTAAGCATAATCTTACCTTGGACGGTCACCGGTGCTGCGAACCCGAGTGGATCATATGGGCTGTTGATGGTGGATAGGACACCTCGCCGAGTGAAGGGTTTTGGCTCTTGGTCGACCTGAAAGGTAAGGGTGTCAGTCTTGAGGTCCCAGTTGAGTCCTAGGCTGCGTTGCATAGGAAGGGAGTCTGTAGCTAAGTCCAGATCTTTGAAGTCACTGGCATAATCTTGAGAAGGGAAGGCCTTGCTGTTTGATGCTATCTTATGCAGTCTAAGATTTGAAGAGGCAAGTGTGCTTTGAGTCCTCTTGAGTAGACTTATTGCAGCTTCAGGTGAAGAAAGTGATTTCAGACCATCATCTACATAAAAGTCTCTTTCAATAAACTGTGTAACGTCTTTCTCACCTTCT
Source organism: Rana temporaria (assembly GCF_905171775.1). Lineage (NCBI taxonomy): Eukaryota > Metazoa > Chordata > Amphibia > Anura > Ranidae > Rana > Rana temporaria. The sequence goes on from NC_053499.1 coordinate 107,815,607, forward strand.
TGAGCGGATAGCTTAAGTCCGTAGATGGCAACAGCAGGGGATGGACTGTTACCAAAAACGTGCACTTTCATGCGGTATTCTGCAATGTCTTTAGTAGGGTCATTGTCTTTGAACCATAGGAATCTCAAGAAGTTCCTGTGTTCTTCCTTGACTTGGAAGCTGTGAAACATTTGCTGTATGTCTGCAACTATGGCAACTGCTTCCTTGCAGAACCTGATGAGAACACCAAGAAGTGTGTCGTTGAGATCTGGTCCCTTTAGGAGGACATCATTTAGTGAGACCCCCTTCGTGCTGAGAGCTGGAGTCAAACACTACCTGGATTTTACCTGGCTTCTTGGGGTGGTAGACACCGAAGATTGATAGGTACCAGCACTCTTCTTTGTCTTTTAAAGGTGGGGCTATCTCAGCATGGTCATCCTCAAACATCTTACTCATGAATGAGAAGAAATGCCCTTTCATTTCTGGCTTTCTTTGAAGATTGCGTTTAAGGGAAGAAAAGCGTTTTAAAGCTTGTTCTCTGTTGTTAGCAAGGCAGGGTCTCTGTGCTTTGAAAGGCAGGGGTGCTACCCAGCTGTTTTCATTGTTTTTGTGGAATCCCTGTCTCATTATTTCCAAGAAGATATGATCTTCAATTGATGGGGCAAGTTTGTGATCTTCTTTAGTCCCTTGGAAAACTGAGCATCCTAAACGATCTCTGTCTTCATCACAAAGAAGATTAGCGGTGTAAGGGTTGGAATGAATTACACTGGCAGGCTTCTCTCTTACGAGGAATCTGTTGGTACAAGGCTGAAATAAGGATGGACGCCCACCCTCTAGTGTCTTTGTAAAGAGAGAGTTCACGCTGGTTGGTTTGTGAACACTCCCTAGGCATACGTTGCCTATGATGACCCAACCCGAGATCTAGCTTCTGGGCATAGGGGGAGTTGTGGGGACCATTGATTTGTTTTCTCACCTTGTGAACTCTGATGATGTCCCTCCCAAGGAGAAGTGCTATCTCAGCCTGGGGATCCAGTTCAGGGATGAGGTGTGCTATGCCCTTCAGATGTCTGTGATGAAGTGCCACCTCTGGTGTAGGGATCTCCTCTGATCTCAACTGATTGCACTCGATTAGAGTTGGCAGAGGCAGGGTTGTCTGACCATCAAAGGATTCGATTTGGTAACCGATGGCTCTTCTCCCAGTTTCTTCACTTACCCCTGTACAAGTCTTGAGTAAGTATGAAGAGTTTGCTTCCTTGATTTTGAAGGTGTCAGAGAAGGTTGAGCTGGCGAGTGATCTGTTGCTTTGATCATCCAGGATCACGTATAGCTTCACTGCTTTTTCTCTGTGGCCTGTGGGGTAAACTGTAACAAGACAAATCTTGGAGCAGGATTTGTTAGACGAACCTTCTCCACATACTTGGGTGCACTGGGGTGTAACTACAGGAGGTACTGTGTCTTGTTGCTCCCCGCCGTGCTCTTCCACCTGGAGTGAGGGGGTAAGAGTCCATGGCGCTGGCCCTGGATGTAGAGCTGTGTTGTGTTCTGTGCTGTTACACTCGGAGCAGTTGATGCTCACCTTACAGTCTTTACCGATGTGAGAAGTTGATGCGCAGCACCTGTAACAAATTCTGTTTTCTTTGAGGAAGGTTCTGCGATCTTGGAGAGTCTTTTCTCTAAAACCTCTGCACTTTGACAATGAATGAGGCTTCTTGTGAAGAGGGCACTCTCTGCTTGGATTCTCAGCTGGAGATACACTTGTTTTGCGTACTGCAACAGGTGTGACTTTGAAGTTGCGGGTTAGAGCAGGCTTACTTGGCCTAGGGAGAGCAGAGTCAGATGATGAGATGTCAAAACTAGGATCATTTTTAACCTTTGCTTGATGGCGAATAAAGTCCACAAAATAAGAGAATGGTGGGAAGGGAACGTTGTGCCTTTGCTTGTAGTTGGAGCCTCGTGTAATCCAGGCTTCTTGAAGGCTGTAAGGTAGCTTCTGCACTATAGGGTTAACACCACGGGCTGTGTCCAGAAAGGCAAGGCCTGGCAAGTCTCCTTCTGATTTGGCTATTTGGAGTTCTGTCACTAGGTCACTCAATTCTCTCAGCTTCTGGTAGCCTTTGTTAGAAATCTTGGGAAAGTCCTCTATTCTTTTAAAAAGAGAGTTTTCTAGAACTTCTGGGGAACCGTAACATTCGTCAATCCTCTCCCATATCATGCTCAGCCCTTTGGTTGGGTAATTAATGTTAATGTCTCTGATTCTCCTTGCATGCTCTGATGACTCATTCCCCAGTGATTGGACTAAGAGATCGGCTTCCTCACTTGCTTTAAAACCAAGATCCTTAATTGCATTTCTGAAGGACGAACGCCATGCTCTATAACTTTCAGGGCGATCGTTAAACTTTGCAAGTCCTTTTGCTAACAGTTCACGTCGTGCTAAGAGCTTGAATAAATCTGACATACCTTGATCGTTGTGCGAGTAGCCAGGGGGCGCTTTGTTGTGCCAGGAACTTGTGGAGTAGATGCGGTCACTGGGTCTTTTAACTTGTTGTTCTTCATTTTCGACTTGGTCAACTGTGACGTAGTGCTTTGATAGCCTGGATGCAGAATGTGCTGAAAACTGACTAAGTGCAGGTTTACTTTCTTGCTTGATATAAGGCGTGTGAATGGCGGGAGTTGATTCCGCTCTTGGCGCTGTAAGCGGGCAGTTGTCTGGTTTGGCGTGTCGCCGCACATATTCTGAGGTACGCTCTGTACTGTCATGAGGAACGGATTCTTCCCCTAGCACGTTGCTGCGCTGCTCACTGGTGGGCTTTGCAAGTTCTTCTAGGATGTCTGCCTCGGCTGCAGCAGCCGCTGACTCCTTCTCTGCAGCTAGTTTCTCTAATTCGATTTGCATCTCTTTTTCAGCAAACCTAGCCTTTACTTCGGCCTCTTTTGCTGCAAAGTCAGCTTTCACCTTTGCAGATTCTGCCTTTGCGCGGGCAATGGCGATTGTTTCGCTTTTCACTGACCTCCTTGAGCTCGTGGAGTAAACTTCTGATCTTGTCACGAGGTGCTCTGACTTTGTCTGCGACATGGTGTCTAGCTGTATATGAAAGCTGATAACTCTGATGTCTCTTTGGGGTTCTATGTGGTAGCTGTGCTTAGAAGCCTTGGTTTCTATGGCGTTCTGTATGCTGGCCGTGCTTAGAAACCTTCGTTTTGCTGGAAGTTCTGTATGCTAGCCATGTTTAGAAGCCTACGTTTTACTGTTATGCCCCTCACTACACGTGACTGATGTGTATTCGGGCACACTGATAACTCTTCTCATACTAATGCATTCCAGTAGGCGCGGAATCCTTATGAACTTTTATTAGCACAAGACAGAGTAAAACTGTAATAGATACAAACAGATTACAATTAATAAACAATAATACAATTAGAGCCTCCCTATCTATCTATCTAGAGAGACAAAGTTGCACGTACCGTAGATGCATCGATATGGCTGACGTGAGATAGAACTCAGCAGACATGTGCTTGCTTGGAAGGAAAAATGGAAAAGAAGGCTCTGGAGGTGCTGCAAAGCCTCATGGGATAGAAATACGGAAGCTTGCTTGGACCAAATTAATGAACTATTCTAGCTGACTATATTAACATAGAACTGATGCAATTAAACAAAGTCCACTAGATGGCAGCATTGATTTAATTCAAACTAAAGTCAAAACTATGAAGACGATGAGCCTTATGACTGAAGGCATGACAATGCGACCAAAATTTCCTGATCGGAGCACATTCCCACATCAGATGACAGAACGTGCCATCGGCCATTCCACATCGAGTGCACACAGGAGTGGATAATCTCTTCAGTCTATATAATAAATATGGTGTAAAATACGATCTATACAGCAGTTTGGTCTGAATCACCTTATCCCTTGAGGAGATGACGGAGGGCACCTGGAGCGGAAGGATTTCACCCCAGATCTCCTCTGTCAGCTCAGGTATGTCTGTGCGCCATCTCTGTTTAATGGTGGTAAGCCTAGCGGTCGTATAGTAAGAGGATACTAGTTTGGTGTGGGAGGGATCCGTCAGTAAGATTTTTTAAGTGGAGACGTACACATCTCTATATTTCGCAGCCCGAATTGTGCGGCAGCGGTATGTCGTATCTGTAGATATTGGAAGGAGTCCAAAATTTCTCTGGAATTCCTCAAAGGAACGGAACATATTGTCTGTAAATAGGTGCGATATCGTTTTTACCCCTTTCTAAAACCAGTACCCCCCGTCGGTTCTCTGATGAAAAGTGTAATTGGTGCCTCCTGGTCAATCTGAAACAGAAGGGGCTTGTCCAAATTGACCAGGAACCCCGAAAAGTGGCCAAACCGTCGGATAATCTCCAGCAGGGCTGGGAGGGACGACTGGGGGTCCTCCGGATATACCAGCATATCGTCCGCATATAAGGAGACTTTTTCCTCTAGACCCCCAATCGTCAGTCCCTTAACTTCCCCACTGGACCTTATCGGTGACGCCAGGGGCTCTATTGCTGAACACTTCTTTATTGGTAACAAATTATCCAAATCACAAAATGGCAGTGGAAATGAAGTTACCAAGTGCTGCATTTGTGCATATCTCCTTTATTTAATGGCATAGAACCCAATTTTTGTCTAAATTCTTGAAGACTATTGTGTGAAATACAAGTACTTATCTTTCCCCTGTGGAAAAAAAAAAAACTTGTGTTAATCAAAGACATCAAAGCACCCAATGAAACTTTTGTCAGCCAGGCATTTTTCTTTACTGATCTAAATGCAGCCTGGTTTTTAAAGGGACTATACACACAGGTGCCTATACTACTGTGTATAGATCAGTAATAAAAACACCTGCAAATATCTGTTGATGGTCAGTAAATTTACATGTGTTTGGGGGGCGTGGCCTGGACATGGCCGTGTGAGGACGCTTTTGCTTTGAGCTCCCGACCTTCTCCCGGCCTGCTGGGCCTACTAAGCTCTAATATCCCTCTGGCCACCTGCAGAATGTACTCAAAGAGAAGGAGAATAAAGGGGAAGACTAAAGCAGTGAAGCCGGAGGCTCCAAGATGGCGGACACACGTGGAGAGGCAAGTGAGAAACAGGCTCTGGGAAGCCAGCCAGCATCCCCGGCCGCATCAATGATTCCTACTCTTATGTTCCTGCCGTCAAGCAGCCGAGCTCTGCAACCCCGCTGATGACATCCACAAGACCTGGAGGAGAAGATGGGATATGGGCAATCCTTAGGTCCCTCCCAACCAAGGCCGACATAGAGTCAATTGTCAGCCGGCTGGAGACCCAGCAACGCAAGAATATGTGGGATGTGAGGGGGGAGCTGGGCTCCTTGAACACGAGGCTAGCTACAGGGGAGACCTCTGTGGCGAATCTAGAGCAGAGAGTGACCGCTCTGGAACACCTCCAAGACGCACACATAGACGCTGCGACGATGCTGCAACTCCACATGGAAGACAGGAGCAGGAGAAACAATCTCCGCCTGCGGGGATTACCAGAAGCGACGGGCCCAGAAGACCTGGCAGATACCGCCACAGCTATCTTCCGCAGGCTCCCAGGAGACCCGCTCCCTCCAAGGCTGAAATTCGACCGCATACACCAGGCATTGGGGCTGAGATCCCCGGACCCTAACAGACCGTGGGATGCGATTTGCCGCCGTCATTTGCCGCCGCCTTTCGTAAATAACCCCCATTGTGTTTTTTTCAAAATTGTCGCTTTTCTTTTGTTTATAGCGCAAAAAATAAAAACCGCAGAGGTGATCAAATACTACCAAAAGAAAGCTCTATTTGTGGGGAAAAAAGGCGTCAATTTTGTTTGGGAGCCACGTCACACGACTGCGCAATTGTCATTCAAATTGCGACAGTGCTGAAAACTCAAAATTGGTCTGGGCAGGAAGGGGGTGAAAATGCCCTGTATTGAAGTGGTTAAAGAAGATTAGAATGAGCATGTTGAAGGGTATAAAGATGGCTGAGGAAAGTTAGAAGATGAAAGGGAACTATCTGGCAAATTGGTGTGGAACACTTCTTTATTGGTAACAAATTATCCTCATCCCAAAATGGCAGTGGAAGTGAAGTTACAAAGTGCTACATTTGTGCATATCTCCTTTATTCAATGGCAAAAAAAAAAAATTTTGTCTAAATTCTTAAAGATTACATATTGTATCTCCCAACTGTAATACATCAGATTTTACCCAACGTGTGAAATACAAGGACTTCTCTTTCCCCTGCGGGAAAAAAAACAAAACGTGTTAATCAAAGACATCAAAGCACCCAATGAAACTTTTGTCAGGCAGGCATTTTTCTTTACTGATCTAAATGCAGCCCGGTTTTTAAAGGGACTATACACACAGGTGCCTATACTACTGTGTATAGATCAGTAATAAAAACACCTGCAAATATCTGTTGATGGTCAGTAATTTTACTTGTACTCAGAGTCTCAGGTAATCGTGCTAGAGAAAGGTCTGAGGGGAAACAGGGTAATTGATCTGAGGTGTGCCGGGGTCACGTGGTCGGTATGCCTAAAAGGGGGCATACCCAAGTAGAAGTAAAAGAAGAAATAGCAAGAAAAAAGGGGATGGGTGGGTGGGTGGGACACCAGAAACCGACGCCCAGAAGGAGGACGGGTTTAAATACCTCCCGACTCCTCCTACAAATACAGGCTTCCCTGCGTTCAGCCTGCCAACTTGTACTCAGAGTCTCAGGTAATCGTGCTAGAGAAAGGTCTGAGGGGAAACAGGAAAATTGACCTGAGGTGTGCCGGGGTCACGTGGTCGGTATGCCTAAAAGGGGCCAAAAATAAACAGTAGGATGAGCTCGCAAAGAGATTGAAATGAAAGTAACCGTATGTAACCCCAAGCCCACAAAGCAAGACTGCCTGTGACAGACATGTGGAACTGGGATATGTTTGGAAAAGAAAGCTGACTACCGCCAATCTAACTTCTCAACAACGAAAACACTGACCCCTTGATGAAAAGCAGCAGAACTGCACCTGAACTAAAGCACGGCCCGGAGTGAATATTGAAGTGCTACCCTAGCTAGGCAGCAAGGCATAGCTACGTGTCATGCCCTGTGCTAGCAGGGAAGGGAGTGCCAGGGAAAGGAGGGTGGCCTATCTGAGTACATCCGCGAAAGTCCGGCGCCCAGACTGTGCTGGGCACCAACTTGAAAAACCTGTTGAGTTGAAAAGTGGCAAAAGAACCAACCGCAAATAGGTACAGAATGTTTGTGAGAAAAGAACCCAGGAAACTGAGATAGAAACGCCTGGAGGATATCCCAGGCCGAGTCAAGAGCTACCAGGCTGAATCGAAAAGGACTTAAGATCAAGCTTCGTCTGTACCAAAAGAGAAGGCAGTATCGGGAGGTTCAAGAGGGCTTGCCACCATGTATGGAACCCCGTGACGGGAGCAGGACGGATGGCAGCAAAATCTTCGACTTCCCTGCCCGTGGCATGAATTCTGCAAACAAGAACAACATCGTTAAAAACAAAACATGACCAACGAGCCCCAACTTACCTTAGGAAAGGAAAACCCTACCTTCCCTAACCCCTGCCTACGCGGGTGTCCGTGATTGACACACTCAGTGACGTAGAGCAGGAACGACTACGTAGCACAAGACTGAAAACGTGTCAGTCTCAAGAACCTAGCGAGGCTGAGCAACCAGAGGCAAACCAGGCCAATTGAAAACGTAACACTCAAGCCTATGAACCTGAAGGCGTGTCAGGCAAGTGATGTAAATAGCAAGATAACATGACGTAGGAAAACGTAATGATAGCCGTGAGAAGCGGATGAGGGGACTTGCCACTGCACAAGCCAATTAGAACGAAAACATCTCAATCCGACAGTACCCTTAACGTGACGGTACCCAGCAGTGGAGAGTGGCCATTAACTAACGTGAGGCTATGAACGTGACATGTATGCCCAGACTAAGACAATAAAATGTAGGTAAGTGTAGGACTGATGCAGCTGGACTGACAATGTGACAATCCCACGAAATGCGAAGGCCGAGCAACCTGAGGCGTAGCAGGCAAATTAAAAACGTAAACTCAGGCCTGATGAACCTGAAGACGTGTCAGGTCGTTGTGTGAGAAATGAAATGTTAAGATGCATGAAACGGATGAGGAGACTTGCTACCGTACAAGCCAATTAAAAACGATCATCTCAATCCGTAAGCACCCGTAGACGTGATGGGTGACCCCCCCCAGCGGTGGAACACCATGAATCTAAAAAGAACATGGTAAGACTACCAACTGAAACTAACACAACTGGAACCTGCAATAGAAACATAAGGTTGCACGAGAAACAAACACATTTGTGAACATGAACAGCATCAAAAACGAAAAACATGAGAAACGGAGATATGAAAACATGACAAAATAAAATGTATGAGAACATAAATTGCATGGGAAACGTGAACACCCGAGAACATAATTGTATGAGAAACAAAATATACATGAGAACATAAAAATACCATGAAAATCGTAATTGTGTGAGAAGCGTAACTCGCATGAAAAAGCGTAACTTGCGTGAAAAGCGTGACGTAAGAACAGCGTAATGTATGAAAACATGACCAATGTAATTGTATCACAACTGAAACCTGCCAGAGAAACGTAAATGTTAGCGAACACGAATAGCATGAGAAACGTAAAACGAAACATGGAAATGTAAAATTGCATGAGAACATGACTCGCACGAGAAACGTAACCCATGAAGACCTACCTCTCATGAGAAACGTCATCGCACGAGGACACGTAAACGCACGAGGACGCGTAACCGCACGAGGACACGTAACCGCACGAGGACCCGTAATCGCACGAAGACCCGTAATCGCACGAAGACAACATAATGCATGAGAAACGTGGTCGCATGAGAACGTAAACACACGAGAAACGTAATCGCATGAGAAACTACCCTGGGAAACGTAATCGCATGAGAAACTACCATGTGAACTGTAATCGCATGAGAACGTAACCGCGTGAGAACTACCATGTGAAACGTAATCACCTGAGAAACGTAAACACATGAGGACATGACTCATGAGAAACGTGATCGCATGAGAACTACCATGCGAAATGCAGTCACATAAGAACTACCATGCAAACCGCAACGCATGAGAAACGTAAACACACAAGGACATGACTCGTAAGAGAAACGTGATTGCATAAAAAAAACCTGAACTGATGAGAACTACCATGTGAAACGTAATCACATGAGAAATGTAAACGCATGAGAAACTTAAACACATGAGGATATGCCTCATGAGAAACGTGATTGCATGAGAACTACCATGCAAAATGTAGTCGCCTGAGAACTACCATGCGACCCGTAAGGATAAACGTAGTCGCATGAGAAACTGAATGGCATTGAAAATGTAAACATTGAAAACATGCCTAGCCTGCGAAACCTAGTCGCCTGCGAAACCTAGTCGCCTGAGAAACAGTCGCCTGAGAAACGAAAAGACATTGAAAATGTAAACATTGAAAACATGCCTAGCCTGCGAAACCTAGTCGCCTGAGAAACAGTCGCCTGAGAAACAGTCGCCTGAGAAACGAAAAGACATTGAAAATGTGAACATCGAGAACATGACTAGCCTGAGAAACGTAGTCGCATGAGAAACGTAGTCGCATGAGAAACTGCATGACATTGAAAATGTAACATTGAGAACATGACTAGCCTGAGAAAAATAGTCGCATGAGAGACGTAGTCGCATGAGAAACGTAGTCGCATGAGAAACTGAAATGACATTGCAAATGTAACAATAGAGAACATGACTAGCCTGAGAAAAAATAGTCGCATGAGAAACGTAGTCGCATGAGAAACATAGTCGCATGAGACACGTAGCCGCATGAGACACGTAGCCGCATGAGACAAGTAGCCGCATGAGACACGTAGCCGCATGAGACACATAGTCGCATGAGACACGTAGTCGCATGAGAAACTGAATGGCATTGAAAAAGTAAACATTGAGAACATGACTAGCCTGAGAAACGTAGTCGCAAGAGAAACGTAGTCGCAAGAGAAACGTAGTCGCAAGAGAAACGTAGTCGCAAGAGAAACGTAGTCGCATGAGAAACTGAATGGCATTGAAAAAGTAAACATTGAGAACATGACTAGCCTGAGAAACGTAGTCGCATGAGACACGTAGTTGCATGAAAAACGTAGTCGCATAAAAAACGTAGACGCATGAAAAAATTAATGGCATTGAAAATGTATACATGGAGAACATGACTAGCCAAGAGTCCATTATATAACCTTAAGAAAGTAATAAATGAGGTGTTACCAAGCAACCATTCACATTACTGTTGTAATTTCCAGTACAAGTTAGGTAATGAAAGCGAACGTCCTAATGGTTGCTAATGGTGATGCAATGTAGAATACATTCCATATACTCAATGCCCTGCACTTCTGACAAGACAGGTAATTATTACTGGAGATTTCTACAGGTTTCCTATAATCTGCCATTGAAAACTTTCTCACATATACCCTGGTTCGGGCATGATTACGTTCTCTGCCATTTACTATAATTTGAGTTTGTCTCATCCTATTCAAATTGATGCAGCAAATTCCAATTCCAAAAAAACAAATAGTTTGTATTACCTCTATCGTAGCCTAGAGACACATTGGGAACACTTGGAAACATGACTAAGCCGCTGGGAGAAGTGGATGGATGGATGGAAGCGGCGTCCCTCCCCCCGTGAACCAGCGTGGGTGGATGGATGGATGCTGCGCCCCCCCCTCGTGAACCCCGGGAGGAGGAGAGGACAAATGAGCGGCCATGCCGCTGCTGCCGGCGTGAACCTGGAGGAGATAAGTGAGTGGGGTTGGAAGGGGGGCACCTGCAAGGGACCATGAGACATGCGGGAATCGAGGAGGCGGGCCTCCCCTCCTATAGACCCGGTGTGGGGACCGGACTGCGAGCGGCTCCCCCCTCCCCCTGAAACACCATGTACGGACGGGATAGCGGCGGGCAGTCAGGTCTCCATGCTGCCGGCGTGAGGGGAACCTCCGTGAGCCCCCCGCTGCCGACCTGTAGCTCCACATGGACACCTGAAATGACGCGGTCCCCCTGCATCCCGGAGGAGTGGGAGGGAGGTTGGATGACCCCCCCTTGTGTGCCCGGAGAACTGCAGTGTGAGCCCGCATACAGCCCAGGGTGGAAGGCGGCTCCCGCTCCCCCCCATACCCGCCTGGTACTCGCCCAGGGAGAAGCAGGTGGGTCAGCACAACACGTGAGCCCGCCATGAGCGGGCAGGCGGGCGGGTGACCCCTCTCCCTCCAAAGCCGACCTCTGCTGACGCTGACATGACACGGCCCCCTCCTACACCAGAAAACCGACGCCCAGAAGGAGGACGGGTTTAAATACCTCCGACTCCTCCTACAAATACAGGCTTCCCTGCGTTCAGCCTGCCAACATGTGTTTGGGGGACGTGGCCTGGACATGGCCAGGTGAGGACGCTAATCTATTGATATACAATACGTTTGTTTTTTTTGCGACTGTGCCGGGATCTGCCGTGCTTGTTCCAGCTATCTTGAAGTTCCAGCGCATGCGCAATCTGATGTGCAGAGACAGTTCCAGCTTACGGAAAGTTCCTACAAGGACTGCGCAGGCGCAAACTTGCTGACGGAAATCTCCGAACCTCGGCCGGCATCAAGGGCGACGTGGATTTCGAGGTAAGTGCCGCTCGGCCTCCTGGCTCTTTTTTTTTTAACATCCTCCAATCCACAGTGGAAGTTAAAGAATGAGCCTGGATTGCCGGGCGAGGTTCGGAGATTCTTCCGTCGGGAAGTTTGCGCCTGCCACAGTCAGTGAAGGAACATTAAGGACAAGTCACCAGACCCTGCCTTGCTCCTCCCTCCTTGTGATATTGTGATGATGTCCCCCCCCCCCCCCTTCTCTTTGTTATTGTTTTTTTTGAGTGTCCCCTTGTATGTGTTTGTCTGCCTTGTCTTTGCCCATGTTGGGCATTAATAAAAATTATATATTTGAAAAAAAAATGTCATGTGTTTACGTGCAAATACTGTACATGCATATAACAATTTCCTAGATTTAAAAAAAAAAAATGCTAGATTATTTTTTACGGGTGTGAATGCGTAAATACGCACAAGTGCTGATACAGACCATTTCATTTTTTTTTTTCTGCCAGGAATATCTGACGTTTGTACCATCAGTATCTGTGTTCAAATTCCCTTACATTGTTTTCTGTAACATTTGTTAGTTTTCTTATAAACAATACAAGAGGCAGTCCCTCCAAATGAAGAACAGTTGGGATATACCGTATGACTCACACATCCTACATTACCAATACGTTTTCAGACATTTTATCTACCCCTATTAGCTTCCTCTTTACATAGGCGGACGGGGGTCACATGGGCTTTCTCCGTCACCTGATTGGTTACATTATTTCCTGTTTCTACCCGCCTTTTCCAGAGGCTTATATGTGCCTAGTGTGATATCTTTGTTCTACGTGTGTAGTCAGACGTGAGCTCGCAATACAGTCCAGGGTGTGCACGCAGAACCCTAATAATCCGCTTTTGTTATACAATATCCGGCCGGTGGGAGGATTCGTCGCGTCATTACAGTCCGGAAGTGAGCGCGGCGCCATTTTGTACGCCTGGCAGTGTGAGTAAAGCTCGCGCTTGCAGGGTTACCTCTTTCTGAGTTCCCCGCTATGAAAGAGACCTTGAAGATCTTTATCGGTAACGTGGACGACCGCACCACGGAGGAAGAGATAACTGACCTATTCCAGAAGTTCGGCCCGGTAGTAAGTTGCGCCGTCATGAAGCAGTACGCCTTCGTCCATATGAGGGGCGCTGAACGGGCCAAGAAAGCCATCGATGAGCTGAACGGGCGGGAGCTGCACGGGAAGAGGATGGTGGTGGAGCTGTCTAAGCCACGACCTCAGAATACCTGGAAGATCTTTGTGGGCAATGTTAGCACTGCCTGCGACGCCTCTGAACTCCGCACCATGTTCGAGGCCTACGGCAGTGTGGTGGAGTGTGATGTGGTGAAAGGTAATGGCGGCTTGAGGGGGAGGAGGGAAGATGGCGGCATCGTGTATTGTATACCTCATCGCGTTGTTCGATATGTTAGCGTTCGGGAAAAATGGTGATTCGTTAGCATTTTTATAGACGCCGTTTGTATTTATTTACGTGTAGGCCTTCAGATGAGATTTGCGTTGTTTTGGTGGTAAATACCGACTACAATGTAGTTTGTGTAAACCCGAGAATACACCCATACCATCCAGTGGACTGCGTTTTCATGTAAACTGTAGGCCATCGCGGTGACTTGAAGCGCTTATAAGGATTCCATGTTGTATCTTGTGGTGCCGGTCACACTTTAGCGTTGTGTCGTTCAAATGAGCTTGCTTGGGGTGGAGTCGCACAATAGACTTGGGTGTCTGAAAACGCACGCTGTGTAGGGTTTTTATTTTTGGAGCGTGTTGCCTCTCAATTTAGCTTTCCACTGGCTAAAGCAAAAAAATACAATTTAGTGCACCTTTTACCTAAAACTTGCAAAACGTGAAGCTTTTAACCAATTAGGGATCGGAAAGGATTTACCTCAATGATCAGGCTTTTTTTTTTTGTGATACGGCACTGTCGCAAAAAACGAACCTTTACAACCCCTTTAAGGCCCAATGTTCGGGGGACGTTACTGAAGTTTCCGAAGCAGTTGGATGCTTTTTTCATCTGCCCCTGAACGCATTCAATGTTATCTATGTGACCATGTACACAGCCTCGTTTATTGCTGTTTTAAGGCAGTTGCGTTTAGCAGTGTTACTTTGAAAGAAAAAAATGGATTCAGATGCCAAAGATTTCCACATTTCAGATGCTACGGCTGCATTCACACCTAGGCGACAAGTTACGCGGCATATTTTGCCGCGATTCGTTTAACTTTTTTTTTTTTAACAAATCATTTCCATTGCTGTCTATGGCCGAACGCCAATGCCGCCTGAAATAAAGGGTTTGGGACTTGTTTTCAGGCGTGAGATGTGAACCATCTCAGACAGCAATGGAAATTCGCCCTTCCAGCGTGTCGGGCGTTTTGTCGCCAAGGTGTGAATGGAGCCTAAACGCGGTTAGCAGCGTTTTGTTTATAGGCGTTTTTTGGCCATTTTTTTTTTTTTTTTTTTTTTTTTTTACACTTCTAAACAGACGTGGCATGTTAACGCAGCAAAACTGAAATTTTAAACATGGGTTACTGTCTGTCAAGTTAAATCGTTCAGGAGCAGTTGTAAAAACATCTATTGTATATGGAGCCTTAACCACTTAAAGCGGGGGTTCACCCTTAGAGGGCACTTTTCCCCCTTAGATTCCTGCTCGTTTTTACTAGGGGAATCGGCTATTTATTTTAAAATATGTGCAGTACTTACCCGTTTACGAGATGCATCCTCTCCGTCGCTTCCGGGTATGGGCTTCGGGAATGGGCGTTCCTTCTTGATAGGCTTCCGAGAGGCTTCCAACGGTCGCATCCATCGCGTCACGATTTTCCGAAAGAAGCCGAACGTCGGTGCGCAGTATAGAGCCGCACCGACGTTCGGCTTCTTTCGGCTACGAGTGACGCGATGGATGCGACCGTCGGAAGCCTCTCGGAAGGCTGTCAATCAAGAAGGAACGCCCGCTCCCGAAGACCCATACCCGGAAGCGACGGAAGAAGATGCAGCTCGAAAACGGGTAAGTACTGCTCATATTTTAATACAAATAGCCGATTCCCCTAGACCGAACGAGCAGGAAGCTAAGGGGAGAAAATTTTTTTTTTTTTACAAATGGGTGAACTCCCGCTTTAAGGACCCCTCACTGTATATATACATTTTTTATTTTTAAAGCAGCTGCTGCCACAACCGAGATATCCATCTTTTTGGTGAACGGTCATTTAAACGGTAACGGTGGTCTCCGTGGCGGATTCGCAGCGAGATCACCGTTATCGGTGGCGGGAGAGGGTCCCCCTCCTGCTCTGCTGGGATACAAGGGCAAGATGGCCCCTACCCGTCCCCATAGCAGGGCGGAAGCAACGTCAAAACGTCACTGCTTCTTTTAAAGCAATATTTTCTTGTAATTTGTTTCAAATGACAATTTTTTTTTTTTTTTTTTGCACTTTAGTCTAAATATGAGATCTGGGGTCTTTTTGACCCCAGATCTCATATTTAAGAGGGCCTTTCATGCTTTTTTCTATTAAAGGAATAAAAGTGTTCCCTTTTTTTTTTTTTTTTGTGTGTGTAAAAATTTATAAAATACGATTTTTTTTTAAAGCGCTCCGTCGAGCTCGCGCAGAAGCGAACGCATACGTGAGTAGTGTCCGCATATGAAAACGGTGTTCAAACCACACAAGTGAGGTATCACTGCGATCGTTGGAGCGAGAGCAATAATTCTAGCCCTAGACCTCCTCTAGCTCAAAACATGCAACCTATAGAATTTTTTTAAACATGGACATTTTTAAGGGTAAAATTTTGACGCCATTCCACTAGCGGGCGCAATTTTGAAGCGTGACATGTTGGGTATCCTTACTCGGCGTAACATTATCTTTCACAATATAAAAAATTAATTGGGCTAACTTTACTGTTGTCTTATTTTGTAGTTCAAAAAAGTGAATTCTTTCCAAAAAAGTGCGCTTGTAAGACTGCTGGGCAAATACAGTGTGGCAAAAAGTATTGCAATGACTGCCATTTTATTCCCTAGGGTGTTAGAAAAAAATATATAGAATGTTTGGGGGTTTTAAGTAATTTTCTAGCAAAAAAAAGTTTTAATCTTGTAAACACCAAATCTGAAAAACAGGCAAGGTCCTTAAGTGGTTAAGCACCATTAGGGGCAGATATCAGCCTTGGCTGTCTTCTTTCAACGACCCTTGGCGATTCATTCACTGGTGAGTACGTTTGTGCAAGGAGTTCGACATGTGGCCCCTCCGGTTCGACCATCATTGGATTTGAATCTGGTGCTCTCGGCACTTCAGAAACCTCCGATTGAGACTATCGGAGAGATTCCCATTTGACACTCTCTCAGAAAGTGGGCTTTTCTAGTGGCTATTGCATCCATCGGGAGGGTTTCGGAGTTGGCGGCCTTGTCTTGTAAGTCCCCATACTTGTTCCTCCACAAGGATAAGGCGGTGCTATGCACCCAGCCTTCGTTTCTTCTAAGTTTCGGTTTTTCACTTAAAGGGGTTGTAAAGGTACAATTTTTTTTTTCCCCCTAAATAGCTTTCTTTACCTTTAGTGCAGTCCTCCTTCACTTACCTCATCCTTCGATTTTGCTTTTAAATGTCCTTATTTCTTCTGAGAAATCCTCACTTCCTGTTCTTCTGTCTGTAACTCCACACGGTAATGCGAGGCTTTCTCCCTGGTGTGGAGTTTCGTGCTTGCCCCGTCCCTTGGTCTACAGGAGAGTCAGGACGCTCTCTAGGTTGCAGATAAAGGAGCTGTGTGTTAGTGGGCATCCTGACTCTCCTGCTCGACCCTCCCCCCTCAAGGGAGGGGGCGAGCACGACACTCCACACAAATCCTCGAATTCCTGTGTCGAGTTAGACAGAACAGGAAGTGAAGATTTCTCAGAAGAAATCAGGACATTTAGCCCTGGTTCACACTGGGTACGATTTGGAACGATTTGAGATGCGATTTGACATGTCAAATCGCATCTCAAATCGGCGGCAATTGTCGGCAATGGCACTGTCCTAATCAGTGCGACGCCGCATCTGCGATTTCAAAAAGTAGTTCCTGTACTACTTTTTGCGATTTCGGGCCGCGATTTACATTAAATTGCTTGCCAAAATCGCAGCTGCGAAATCGCGGTAAAATCGCGCACTTTACCGCGATTTTGAATTCGCAGCAGTGTGAACCTAGGCTTAAAAGCAAAATCGAAGGATGAGGTAAGTGAAGGACTGCACTGAGGTAAGTGAAGGACTGCACTAAGGTAAAGGAAGCTATTTAGGGGGGGGAAATTACCTTTTACAACCCCTTTAAATGAGGACATTGTGCTTCCGTCCTTATGTCTTTGCCTGTTGCACCCCAAAAAGGTTGCTTTGCATTCCTTGGATGTTATCCGTGCTATGCTACGACTCCGTTTTGGAGGTCAGACGCACTGTCGGTGGCTGGTCCAAAGAAGGGCCTGACGCTCACAGGATACCCCAGCTCTGCTGCCCCGGGCGCCAGGTTGATAATTCTAGGCACAACGGCGACCTGGCGCCCGGAATTCGTCGAACCCTGCCTTACATGCTTGCTAATGTGAAAGAACAGCTCTGATTTTCACATTTAACTAAATGTGAAAATCAGAGGTGTTCTGCCACATTTATCACGCTTGTAAGGTTTGCTGCTGCTTTTAAAATTTAACATGTAAACAGTCTGTCATATTTACATATACTGTATTTAACCACATAAGCTCCTACCAAGCCACTTCTCCATCTACCCCGCTCTTCATGCCACGCACTTCCTGTGGTGTCTCTGGCACAGGAAGTGAAGGGAAATCTCCTCAAACAGCCACACAAACCTGACGTGATGACAATTCCCTTCTCCATCCCAAAATACAATAAGGAAGTGCTGCCAATCCTCCTTCCCTGTATCAGATGCGGGGAGAGGATCACACAGGAAGAACTCCTCAAAATCCAAAACTCCGTCCCAAACTGGGCTCCTCAGACACCCCCCAATCACACAGGCCGTGGGACCCTCCTATCACCAATCATATGACAACTCCTTGCGCGTAGAAAGGGGGGAAGTTGTACTGCCACGGCCTCTCGAAGCCCATCTCTCCGCGATCCGTTCTCTAGATCCTTCCGCCCGGGATGAGATCCTCCTTCGAAGTTCCGTGTACAAGGCACTTCCCCACCTGCACGCCCCTTCCTGTGCGCGTCACCTCCGCTATCCGGTCGGTACTTACGCATTACTGTCAGCCGGGGTCCCGAAAGTCAGGCTAGTCACGTGGACACAGATCCTCCTCAGCCCGCCCCCTCTGCATGACGTTTACAAGGGGGAGGAGTGTGGGTTCTTCCTACAGAAGCTCCCTGATTGTGCAGGAGTGTGGGGTGGAGCAAGATGATGGCGCCGAAACATCACTTTCTACGAGACAGCCGCCGCCGGGTGTACCAAGATGGCAGCCGCTCCGGAGCTAGGCCGAAGCCGGGGACTTTCCTCTGCCGCACCTGAAATTTGCGGGTCATCCATCCTGGAGATTGCGGGGGGGGGGGTGAATCGAGATTGCGATTTTCTTACGATTAATCGTGCAGCTCTAGTTAACACTAGAGAGCGATCAGGGAGTTAACTTCCCTAGGAGTGTTTTGTGTGAGGGATGGGCTTACTGGCAACAACACAGATCGCTGTTCCTGATTACTGGGAACATGAGATCCATGTTGTCTCTTGTCAAAACGGGGATCCGCCTTGTTCCGTGTACCCCCCCCCCCCCCCCCCCGCCTCTGTACATTGAGTCTGCCGTACCTGCGCTCGCCCACACGATCTCATGCACCGACCGAAGTACAGGTATATCCGTTTGCGCGGCTGAGCCGCCTTGCTGCAGTCTGCGGAGGACGTTCGGCAAGTGGTTAAAAGATTAAAGGTGAATTTACAAAAAATAAATGCACCTCTTCTTCTTTTTTTTTTTTTTTTATAAGTTTCTGAAACCTCTAAATCGGTGGTTCTCAAACTCAGTCCTCAAGTACCCCCAACAGGCCATGTTTGCGGGTTTTCCTACAGGTGCTTTAAGTCGATGGCGTGGTATTTTGGACAGCTATTTTATCTAAGAGAAATTCCCCAAACATGGCCAGTTGGGGGTATTGGGCGACTGAGGTTGAGAACCACGGCTCTAAAGCAATGCACCAGCTGGTGCCATGCGGGTGTCACTGTATGTGTGCCCGTACATCATATGGGCAAGCGGATACAATCTGACAGTATGACATGAGTGGTAGTCAATTGAAAACTACAAGCTGACAGCCGCAATTGCTGTCAGGACTTGTAGTTTTCCATTCAGAGAACTGTGAATGAGTCATGCGGGTGGAGCTCCGCTCAGCCGTGATCACTTTTTTTTTTATTGAAATGTCACAGCGGGGAGAAGATACCCTGCTAGCTGTCAGAGCAGGGACCGGTCTGTTCGTATTGTGTTACGCCCTGATTATGGGTGTAACATGTTACGAAAGGTGAACTTCTCCTTTAAAGGAGTTGTAAATAAAACTTTTTTTTTTTTTTTTTGCTGAAATGATTGTTTACAGGGTATAGAGACATAGTAGTTACTGATTCCTTTTAAAAACGATTAAAAATGGATAAAAAAATCAATCATATAATGTACCTGTAGTTCTAGTTTCGCTTTTGCACGTTTCCTGTTTCTCTGCTGTACAGAGCCAACACAGGGCAGTGATGGTTTGGAAAACTAAACTGATTGGTTTTAGACACACAGTAATCGCATCTCCTTGATTAGTGACCACAGAGAGAAAGCTCCCAGTACTGTGGTTATCAGGAAACAGACAACCAGGAAGTGTGGAGGTCAGAGAAGAATTACAGCAACTTGAGAGCAAAAACGAACAATGAGGACATGAAAACAGAACTGCATTAAGGTAAAGGAAGCGATTACAAACCCTTTAAGTAAAAAGAATCCTTCAGACCAGGGCTCAAAATTCAGTTCTGAGCTACTAGCCAGGCCTTAAGAGTTAAGCTGCATTCACACCTAAGCGTTTTCAGCTTGCAAAATACCATTTATTTCAATGGCACCTGTTCACATCTGAGTGTCTTGTCACCTGAAGCAAAATGCCGGAAAAACACCCTAAGCTCAAAATAGAACATGAGCTTCTTTGGAGCAGATTACAGGCGTTTGTTCTGTTTTTTTTTTTAATTGCTGTAAAAACATGCGACTGAAACGCTCAGGTGTGAATGCAGCCTTATTCGTCTCCAGTTGCTCCACCCAAGCCTTGCCCTGCACCTTATTCTGCCTCTAAACATGGCCATGTAAAGGATCATATTTTAGCCTTTTATTCATCAGTCATTTATTAAATATGATTGGCGATTGCTGGCTGTGTGTGTAATATATATATATATATATATATATATAATATAATATATATATATATATATATATATATATATATATATATATAACACATTACACACACACACTTTTTTTCATATTCCCCCAAGGGCCATCGCACTGCCCATCCCATCAAATCCACCCACTGGCTATCCTGCAGGCAGCCCCCCCCTCACCTGTGTACACACTCTGTTCCCTCTGATGCACACATGACACGCACAACTCTGTCCCCATGTACACAAATGGCCCCTCCCTTATACACCCATACCCTACTTTTAAAGTAGGGTCTAGGTCCCAGCTTGTTTCCACAAAGCTAACGCATGTCCCTGAGACTCAGAGGAGCTGCAGCCATCACCATCCAGAATACAAACAGCACTCACACAAGGAATGCACATGCAGGAATCAGCTACAGGTGTCGGTAAAGAACCTGATATGAGCAAAATGAGAGAAGCAGACTCTTCTGTTGTGAATGAATGCATAGAGAAAGACAGGGCAGCCAAGCTAAGAGGAGGAGCCCGCCGACATCTTCCTGGCAGGTGTGTGCCACGCAGCAGAGTGAAAATTTTGAGGGCTGTTCCATATACAGTCTATGGGCCCCAACTAATCCCGAGGAAGATATTAAAGCATGGTCCTATGTGCTCTAACAGTGGAAAAATAAAGTCCTTTCTGATCCTCCAACCTTTGGTATTAATGCCTATAAATGATCACCCTTCTAGAGCAGTGGTCATCATCCCTGTCCTCCAGGCCCACTAACAGACCAGGTTTGCAAGATAACTGAAATGCATCACAGGTGATATCATTTGCTGCTCAGTGATTGTAGTATTGTATTCTGGTAATACATAAAACCTGGCCTGTTAGTGGGCCCTGAGGACAGGGTTGATGACCACTGTTATAGAGGGCTCAAAGCAGACCTTCAGTAAAAAAAAAAAAAACATCTATTAACCTCTTGACCACTGG
Source organism: Rana temporaria (assembly GCF_905171775.1). NCBI lineage: Eukaryota > Metazoa > Chordata > Amphibia > Anura > Ranidae > Rana > Rana temporaria. Next base: position 107,836,529 of record NC_053499.1, read on the forward strand.
GCACTTAAACCCCCTTCCTAACCAGATACATTTTCAGCTTTCGGTGTATTGCAGAGTTGGGGGGGGGGGGGTATTGCAGACAGTATGGGGTGTTATTGCAGAGTATTGCGCAGGGAGGGATGGCTGGATCTGTGACTGCAATAGTCACAGATCAAGCCCACAGTGCTGCTGCTGCTGACACCCACTCCCCCCCTCCTCTCACACTGTACCGAACGGTACAGGGAGGAACCGGCGTCATTACATGACGCCGGTTTGTTTACAAGTGATCGCTCTGTCATTTGACGGAGCGATCACGTGGTAAACGGCCGCTATCAGCGGCAATTTACCGCGATCTGTCATGCGCCGGGTCTTCTAAACCCGGCGCTCACAGATGATTCCGGGAGCGCGCCCCAGGGGGCGCGCGAGTGAAGGATTCTGGAGGGACGTCCTCCCAGAATAACTCGACCGCGCTGTAGCAGTATTTTCGCTATGGCGTGGTGGGGAAGTGGTTAAATCTTCTGCCCTTGTTTTAACTTGGGATAGTAAAACATATTATTTTTCTGCAAGTAAATACATTATACAGACCACTTCCTCTTTCTTGTCTGGTAAAAAGCCTAGGCTTATGACGGCATACACAGCTCTCTCCCTCACTCACATGAGTTTGCCGGGGGTGGGGGTGAGTCATGAGGGCCAATGAGAGCTGCAGAGCTGGGGTGGTCTGTAAATCCAGGAAGTTAACAGGCAGCAGCTTCAGCTGCCCACTGTTAAAATGGTTGCAACCAGCCTTGGTATAGGGAGATTTATGTAGCATATTTGGTAAGTACAGAATCACAGTATAGATAAAATATGCAAAGTGGTTGGAGGGAAGCTTCAGAATGGCAAAGATGTTTTTATTACAAATTATGTGAGCAGACTGCGGTTCCTCTTCAAACAGAATGGTGAATAATGCCATGCTGCTGCCAAATTCATGTGCATCCACCTCAGAGCTAAATGCAGGCAGCCCATAGAGGATACACATGCAAAAGCTACATGGAACCAATTGCATGTCAGTCTGACAATTCCGGGTGGTGGGTGCAGAGTCTCTGCAATCAGATCTGTGCGTCCATTGAGTGGCTAGCTCTTCTCCACCCTTGTGTTGCAGCAGAAGAGCAATCCTTTTATTTCTTTTGCAGATGACCAACTTAGTGTTGCAGGAGAGAACTTGCACTTCCTGTTAAGAAAATAGCTTAAGCACTTCAGCCCTAAAAGGATTTACCTACTTTCCGACCAGGCCATTTTTTGCGAGGCAGCACTGCGTCGCTTTAATTTACGTGTGCCCCTCCCGTTATGTTCAAAAATATTAGGGTTGTCCCGATACCACTTTTTTAGGACTGAGTACAAGTACCGATACTTTTTTTTAATGTACTCGCCGATACCGAATACCGATACTTTTTTTTAAATGTGTCCACAAATGCAGCCATGTCCCCCCCACAAATGCAGCCATGTCCCCCCCACAAATGCAGCCATGTCCCCCCCACAAATGCAGCCATGTCCCCCCCACAAATGCAGCCATGTCCCCCCACAAATGCAGCCATGTCCCCCCCACAAATGCAGCCATGTCCCCCCCACAAATGCAGCCATGTCCCCCCCACAAATGCAGCCATGTCCCCCCACATATCCAGCAATGTCCCCCGTATATCCTCCAGCAATGTCCCCCGTATATCCTCCAGCAATGTCCCCCGTATATCCTCCAGCAATGTCCCCCGTATATCCTCCAGCAATGTCCCCCGTATATCCTCCAGCAATGTCCCCCGTATATCCTCCAGCAATGTCCCGACTCCCCAGTATATCCTCCAGCAATGTCCCCCGTACCTGTTATGATGCCGCCGCTGCCACGTTAATCACCGCGGCGCGTGGAACATTTCAGACAGCTTTCTTTTCAACAGCTGTTTTCCCTGCCGCGCTGTGTATAGAGACACTCCCCCTTGCTCGCGATTGGACAGATCCGTCCAAGGGGGAGTGTCTATGCACGGCGGGGGAAAACAGCTATTCAAACGAAAGCTGTATGTAATGTTCCTCGCGCCGCGGTGATTAACGTGGCGGTGGGGGCGGGGGGAAGTATTCTATTCTAGTATCGGCGGTATTAGCGGGAGTACGAGTACTCCCGCTAATACTCGGTATCGGTCCCTAAACCGATACTGGTATCGGGACAACTCTAAAAAATATAAAACAAATTTCTTCATCAGTTTAGGTCGATGTGTAAAAAAATTGCAATAAGAGTATATTGATTGGTTTGCACAAACGTTTTATAGCTACAAAATGAGGCATATATTGCATTTTTCTTTTTTATAGTAATGGCGGTTATCAGCAATACTTCCTGATCCCTAAGAACAGTAGATCTCTCTACTTACATTACAGAACCGGGATCTGTGTTTACATTGACCCCCATTCTGGCTCTGATGAGCGATTGCGGCCACATGCATCGGCATCGTGCCGCGGGCACCTTAAAGCGGCCGCTGTGCAGCTATGGCGATTCGCGCAGGGGAGCAAACCTGTCGCCATATGACAGTGACTGGTCGGCAAGCAGCTTAATGAAATCTTTCTCAAACCTGGGAAATTCTATGAAACCTGCATGTAAAATCAATGGGTAGTTCATAAAACAAAGGTCATTGAAATTATATGCCTAATAGTATATGGACTTTTTATTTAAATATCATAGCTTAGTCCCATCTCCTGATTCACAGAATTGCCTTTGTCCATTTAGCTGCATCCACCAGATTTAAGTGGCAAGAATCGGTGGGCTCTTGTGCCTGGAATTAAAGGGGCGTGCGAATACCTGCCGCTGCTCAGCCTGTATAAACTAAAGACAGGCTGATGGTGGCCACCACACACAAGGCAGTTGCCTGCTATTGGGGACAGATGTCTGCCTGGACGTAGCTGACTTTGCCAGGCTCGAACGTATCTCCCTGACGGCAGGTAACCCTGTGGTTTGCAGCTATATGTGAACAGCGGTGGATGCTGTGAGCCTGTCATTGAAGTTTTTTGTTTTTTTATTGGCTGCAGCTGTGATTCCAGCTGCAGATATCTGCTGGTTCTTGCCACTTTAACACCAAATCTGAATATTATTTTTCTTCCTCACTCTTCCTTTTCCCTGGAAATTGGCTCAATTATGGCCTCATCATCATGCACACGGACATTTTCAGGCATAAATTCTCCAGAAAATAATTCCCTGCATCCCAGTTATCTCAGATGGGGCCTACAGCCAGTGATGGCAGGCTGTTCACTCCTGTACTTCTGTATGGCATCATGCACAAAAATGCTGCTTTTACAGGTGTTTGAGCTTTTCTCTGCCTCTAAACTCCTCTTGATGTTTTCAATATGTCCATGCATACTAAATTTATAGGCTGGGGAGTTTAGAGGCAGACAGTGTCTGTAAGCGCGAGCTACCGCATTTAGCAGTGTTTACAAGCTGTTGCAGGTATTTGACGTTTCAAATGCCTCAACATCCGCTTGAACCCATTCCAAAAAATGCTTCTAACCTAACTCAACTGCCCAGAAACTACTACAAACTACCCTGTGTACATGTACTGATAAGATAACATAGAGGAGAGTCCCGCTGAAAAAAATGGTCAACTGCTTCTAAACATCCATTTATCAGCAGCCGTAGTGTACATGAGGATTTGGGAGTGTTTTTGCAGCTGCATTTTTTTTTCTGCCAGTAGAAAAGCATTTTGAACAGCCCCAGTGCAATTACCCGCACATGCAGCATTTTTACAAACCTATTTCCACATTTGGAAATTATCACTTTTTGTGATGAAAATCAAATCGGATTGCTCTATTCTTGCACATGATTGGCACACATGGGTAAATCAGTGCCACCCCACGGTGCCCATCCATGCCCAGTGCCCACCTATCAGTGCCCATCTGTGCCACCCATAAGTATCCAGTGCCGCCCATGAGTGCCCATCAGTGCTTCCTATGTGTGCCCATCAGTGCCGCATACCAGCGCCGCCAATCAGTGCCACCTCATCTGTGCCCGTCAGTACTACCTCATCGATGTCCATCAGTGCCATCTCATCGGTGCCCATCAATGCCCGTAATTGAAAGAGAAAACGTACTTATTTACAAAAAAATTAACAGAAAAAAATAAAAACTTAAATATTTTCAAAATTTTCAGTCTTTTTTTAGTTGTTTCGCAAAAAAAAATCGCAGAGGTGATCAAATACCACCAAAAGAAAGCTCTATTTGTGGGGGAAAAATGACGCCAATTTTGTTTGGGTACAGTGTAGCACAGGGGTTGACAAATTTGCTTGGAATCTAGGAGCCAGCTAAAAAACGTAGGAGCCAGAAAACGCGCCCCGTCCCGACGAGCTTGCGCGCAGAAGCGAACACATACATGAGCAGCGACCGCATATGTAAACGGTGTTCAAACCACACATGTAAGGTATCGCTGCGATTGGTAGAGTGAGAGAAATAATTCTAGCCCTAGACCTCCTCTAACTCAAAACATGCAACCTGTAGAGTTTTTTTTAAAATCTCCATAGGCGACGTTTAAAGGGTAAAAGTTTGACGCCATTCCACGAGCGGACGTAATTTTGAAGCGTGACATGTTGGGTATCAATTTACTCGGCGTAACATTATCTTTTATAATAATAAAAAAAAATCAGTGCTTGTAACTCACCGCCCCCCCCCCCCCCCCAAAGCCGCACCGATCAGCGCTGATTGTTCCTGTATCCTCCAGTTCCCCCAATCTGTTCTGCTGCTCTGTGTCGCCCTCCGTTCTACTACTGTCCCCCTCCATTCTGCTGCTCTCCCCTCTGCGCTTGGTGTCCCCCGCCGCTCTTCTGCTCTCACCCTCCGTGCAGCTGCTCTCCCCCTACGCGCTCCAAGTTACCCTCCATGCAGCTGCTCTCCCCCCCCCCCCTCCATATCCTCCTCCGCCCTCGATCAGGATGAAGAGCAGAGGTAGGAGCCGCTAAACCCGTGTCCTACCTTTTCCGAATGAACAGTCAGTGATCACTGACTCTGTCCATTCATACAACTGAAATATAGTAACCTGTATTTATGATGCTTCAGTTTATAGAGAGGAGCCTCTGTCTCCTGTACATTCATTTTTTGAGTTGAGGCTGCAGAGATAGGGACTGGGTAAACTGTGTCCTTAGTCCCTTTCTCTGTTTTAAAGGGGAGATGTCAGAGGTCTGTTAAGACCCCTGATATCTCGCCAAAGCCCCCCCCCCCAACAGGGCTAAAACAAGTTTTTAATATTTAAAAGATGAAATTGTAAAAATAATAAAAAAAACAAACACAATTTGAACTGAAGACCCCGGTGTAGCTGGGCTAGTGTGTTTAAAACAGTACTCAGTCTTGAAAAAGTGGTATCGGGACAGATAATTCAGGACCCGAATTCACACCTGAGCGTTTCAAAAGCTTTTTTTTTTTTTACCAGTTTTTGCAGTGATTTTGTACAGGTCACCAATGTAAACAGTTATACTTGCCTCCACTGTGCAGTTCGTTTTGCACAGTGGCCCCGATTCTCGTCTTCTGGGGTCCCTTGTGACTGTCTCGGCTCCTCTCCGCAAGAGCTAACCCCCTTCATGAGAAGCTCTCTCCCAAGGGGCTTGGCTTGCGGGCGCACTCCCGTGATACAGCCGGCGGCTATAGACGTTAAATTAAAAATAGGCCTCTTAACGTCCTAATGTGCATAGGACAACATTGAGCTGCTTCTACAGGCAGAACACAAAACTCCTGTAGAAGCAACATTTTTAAGCCAGTGTGCATGGAGCCTTAGTGCTGGGAAAGAACTTGTGTGTAAGTATTCACCTATTTTATGACTACTTAAGCAGATCTCCACCTTAAAGTGGAACTTCCGCTCATCGGAACCCTCCCCCCTCCAGTGTCACATTTGACACTTTTCAGGGGGGAGGGGGTGCAGATACCTGTCAAAGACGGGTATTTGCACTCACTGCGGGCAGTGTCACTTCCCGCCCGTTGTGTTCTGGGAAACGCTCGGCTCCCAGAACACAGCGGGGACCAGTGAGGACGGCGCTGCGTGACTCGCGCATGCGCTGTAGGAAATTGGGCAGTGAAGCCGGAGTGCTTCACTTCCTGATTCCCTCACAGAGGATGACAGTGGGGGCAGCAGATAGACGAGTGATTGCTCGTCTTCTGCTGCAGACGTCGCTGGACTCCAGGACAGGTAAGTGTCCTAATATTAAAAGTCAGCAGCTGCTCCGCTTTAATAAAGGTTACTGATTTTTTTTTTGGCAGCCAGGTGGCACAGATTTCAGTAGTATGATAAATACAAATGAATTGCAGGCATGGTTTTAAAATCATTACAAATATTTTGGAAGATAAACAGTTCACATATGTACCTGAACTGTTTGACGATTTTGACTGGTGTTCCGTTTTTAACTTGCCTTCTAAAGCATTTGAATAAAGAATAGTTTGGTGTTTACCTGAAATTTGAAAAGAATCTTCACATCCTGTTTTTTTTTTCTTCCATTTTAACTTCAGTGTTTGGTTTTACAAATGTGGTTTCTGCATCAAAACAAGATTCTTTTAAAACTTCAGGTAACCTAATCAGACTTGTACATTTAATGATATTCAGCATATTTCAATGTCTATAACATAATTTTTTTTTTTCCCCCCCCCCCTCCCATTGTGTACTACCTTAGACTATGCGTTCGTTCATATGGAGAAAGAAAGTGACGCTAGGGCAGCTATCGAGAATCTGAATGGAAAGGAGATAAAAGGAAAACGGATTAACGTGGAGATGTCAAATAAAGTTTCAAGGCCTATGAATGCTAATGGTAATGCTCATAATAATCGCGCACGTAGGCCTCATGATATTCGAGAAAATCCACAGAACCGTTCTGAGGCATATAATCGTAGGAGGGCAGCTGAAGCAGCCTATGCATCCTTTGCTTTAAAATCGCCATATGAGCATTATTCCGGTGATAATGCACGTTATGCTTTTGACAGTAGAATGCGCCCACCTTCTCCTCTTTATTATTCTCGAGATCGCAGTCCCCTAAGAAGATCACCTACGAGGTCGCCCTTTGGTCTTGCACAGTCCTCTGCTTCACTTGCATCAAAACTCCGTGCTTCAGCATCAGGCTATGGTTCCTTACCATCTGCCTATGGGGATCAACCAACTTCATCATTGTCTGCTGCATACGGTAGTCAGTCGTCGTCTTTATCTTCTGCATATGGAACCCGTGCCAGTGCACTTGCATCTGCTTACGGCAATCAAGGTGGATATGACAGCAAGTCCTCGGCTTTTGGGACAGAAACACAGCCTTCATATGGCTCACAAAGTTCTACAGCCTATAGCACTCAAGGATCGTCTCTGTCTGCCAGTTATGGGTCCCATCTACCTGCAGCGGCAGCGTCTTACAACTCTCAGACCTCGTCCAGTCTTTATCCGTCACATTCTACCAGTTCCTCATATGCGTCGTCCGCTGCACTGGCCAGTGCTTATCGTCCACAGCAGAGTTCCGTCTATGATACTACTCAGATGGGTGGCCTTGGAATGCAATCTGCTTACTCGTCTCTGCCGTCTTCAGTGGATGCGCCGATGTACGAGCGCACCCGCCTCTCACCGCCGCTAAGCTCGGCTACCGACAACTACAAGAAGACGATTGACAGTTATAAAAGGTATGTAACTCCACTACTATGCCGACGCGCAGCAGTACAGATACATGCTCTTCTGGCTAAATCATAATTATCTGTTGTAGAAATGCATAATCTTGTTTTAGGGTTGTTTGAAGGTGATAGTAAATGGTGTGGTGTTTTTTAATAAACTAAAAATATTTTTATACTCTCCTGTTTTGTGCAACAACATTGCACTGAGCAGTCCTTTACCGCCCCTTTTCTTCCGATGCCCCCTCCAACAAGCAGGGTGCTAAGGGGGTACCCGTGTGCTCCCAAGCCGGACTGTGTCAACACACTGCTGGTAAGCTGCGCCCCCTGCTCTCTCCCCACACAAGTTTAACCAACAGCAGCAGGAGCCTATGGCCTTCTGCTGTGTGCACTGCCTCCTGTGAGACAGAGGAGAGAGTGTTGGATCAGTGATTCAGTCAAGTAAGTAGAATGAAACATTTGTATCATGCTACAGAGTGGTACTGTAGATACAAGGTAGAAAGGTGCCGCGTCCTAAAACTTTTAATTGAAAATGGAAAAATTGGGACGTTGGACTTCAATCTGCAGTGACCCAGATAAATGAAACATGTAAAATAATTAACACATGCACTAAAAAAAAAACACATTTGATATAGATACATAAAGTCAAATACCGCTACTGTACAAAACCATATATCTACAAGGAGATAACGTACAATTACGCTATTCCGTAGTAGATGACGCCGAGAGAATGGTTAGATAACAGCAAAACGGTATGATGAAAAATTAATCGAATAAGCTTGACATGTTACACGTGCAATCATGCTTCTTCAGGAGCATTACATATTGGCTATCAAAAGAGTGGAGAAGAATAAAAATGTATATTTTTAATATAATACAACATTATATATAACAAAATAATCTGCCGAGACTGTGACCGCCACTGACTAGGACCAGATGGTCGTGATAAAGGCCAGAGAACAATTGGTCACTATGGGGACGTGCAAGACATCATAAAATGAGATGGAAACAGTCTCTCAAAATGAAAATTGCAGTGTATATCCAATCCATAAATTGGAATACAGGTCCAAAGGTAGTAGTGTTGGTGGTACATCAGTCTGCCACAACAAACGCCTGGTGAAATACAAGTTTGAAATAAGAAAGAACAGCAGGGCTACTTCAAAATATGGGATATAAAGCAAGAATGATATAAAAACCAAATATGCAGATAGCGTCAGGGAGGAGGTGTTGAATCGCAGGGGTAGTAGAAAATGGTAATCGCTGGAAGGCTAGCAGCCGAAGGCTGATTGCCTAAAATAAAGCATATAATAGATAAATGGCAAATGGAGGAATTTACAGAGTGGCTTAATGGGGCATGTGGAACTATCACAGTAGTATAGAAGTGGGAGGACTCACCAGTTTAATAGTAAGGGCACTACAATGGGTAGAAAGACCATGAATGGTACAAAAGCCACGAGATAAAGGAGCTAATCCATATTCAAATGTCATTAGTTTAATCTTAGGTGCCCATAAGTAGATAACATTTTAGATCCGCAATGATGAGTGAGCAATTCGTGTCTCCTGTAGGAAGCCTAAAAGACATATAAAAATAAGGGTGTCTCTTGGGCTGATACCCCTATCAGGGATAAGCATCACAGTCAACTAAAACGCCAGAAAAAACCCTGGCGAGCGAGCGAGTCAGTATCTGTCCTGATTGACGGCTGAAGGAACATGCTATGGCAGCGTGCTATTTGAATGCATGTCCCGTCTGCAGTCAGCAAATCTGTGCTGCCGATGTGAAGTCATTCCGACCGACCAGCCACTGCGCATGCGTCCCTGCCAATTCGTGGCTGCGCAATAGAACGATGCTCGGCAAGTGGAGGAGAAGGGCACAGGGAGTGACTAGCATTGGTCAGCAAGGAGAGACTTTAAGGGCCCTTTCAGACGTGCAGACCGTATGTCCGCTTTTTCATCCATCCTTTTGCGGATGAAAAAGGGACATACATCGGTCCCTATGTGATTGCGGGTGTCAGCGGATAAAATCGCCCGCCTCCGCAAACACCCGATTTTGAAGGCGGAAGAATGTAATTTTTTCTTCCGTCTGCGGATCGGATGAACACAGACACACGGTCCGTGTTCATCCAAACCCCCCCATAGGGGAGAGCGGAGAAAAGACAGGGCGGTCCCCGCACAGTGTGCGGAGACCGCCCTGTCATCCGCCGGCTTAGCCGGGATATACAGAGCGATCCCCGCTGAGCTTACGGAGCACACGGAGGCGGATCATTACTGATCCGCCCCGTGTCAAAGGGCCCTTATTGTTCTCTGGCCTTTATCATGACCACCTGGTCCTAGTCAGTGTTGGCAACGGTCTCGGCAGCTCATTGTGTGTGTGTGTGTGTGTGTGTGTGTGTATATTTATCAGCGTATACCGCACGCTTTTCCCCCCCTTAAAATAAGGGGAAAATCGTGGGTGCACGATATACGCCGATACCTGCTTCCCGCGCTGAACTGCGCCGCCGACATATACCGAGCGCAGTACATTCGGCCAGGCTCGGCTTCGCTTGCGATCACGTAAGAAGCAGAGCGTGCCCGAGTGTACTGCGCTCGGTATATGTCGGCGGCGGCGTTCAAACACAGCGCGGGAAGCGGGGATTCGACTCAGAGACAGCGCGGGAGGACACACCGAGGCCGCCGCCGGGCAAGACGCCGACGAGGGGCATTCAAACTGTAAGTATTTTCTGAAATTTCCCTTCCAGGTTGGGGGTGCGCGCTATACGCGGGTGCGTGCAATACCCCGATAAATACGGTGTATGTGTGTGTATATGTAATATATATATATTCTATAATCTCTGTTGTATTATGTATTCAATATTTTTTATTCCTCTCCAGTCTTTTGATGGCTAATATGTAATGCTCCTGAAGAAGCGTGATTGCACGCGCAACATGTCCAGCTTATTCGATCAATTTTTCAACATCATACTGTTTTTTTGCTGTCATCTAACCATTCTCTCGGATTCATCTACTATGGAATGATGTCATTGTACCTTCCAAGTCTCCTTGTAGATATATGGTTTTGTACAGTAGCGGTATTATTTGACTATATGAAATGTGGGTTTTTAGAGTAATAATTTTTTCTATTTGTGTGTGTGTGTAAAATATATATTGTATATACGTCTATAAATCACTGTGCCTAAAAAGTCCAAAGTCCCAATTTTTCAGTTGGGTAAGTGTTTAAGGGTGGGGGTCAGTAGATGAAGGTGTTCTTACTCCCCCCCCCCCCCCCATAAGGTAGAACTATAGGCAAAACTCTCTCCTCTCCCCCCCCCCCCCCCCCCCGTGACGGCGTGCAACGCTACTTGCGCATGTGCAGTAAGAAAACCGGGCAGTGAAGCAGCATTAGAGGACCAAGCGATTGCTCAGCCTCGTCTGGCGACATCGCGGGCGCGCTGGACAGGTAAGTGTCCATTTTTTTTTTTAAATTCAGCAGCTGAAATATTTGTAGCTGCTGGCTTTTAAAAAAAATGTGGCTGCACCTCCGCTTTAAGGTGTTTGCAAAGGTTCAGTCCCCCCCCCCCCCCCCCCATGTCATACCTGCGTTGTGAAATAGTTTTATTTTCACAGAGCAGCCTTAAACCTCTTAAAGTTGCTTCTGCCCCCCCCCCCCCCCCCCCCCCGCTGAGTGCTTGCTTGGCAAGCTGCCTACTTTCAGGGCACTTGTGCTTGTTTCTCCTGATGCGCCTCTGTGTCTGAGTGCGCAGCTCGCCCCCTCCCCACTCTTTCTCCTTACTGGCTGTGATTGACAGCAGCGGGAGCCGGTTGTTCCTGCTGCTGTGTTTTGGCCTATAAAGAGGCTCGCGTACATTGCTGGATCCGGCTCAGATAAGTAGAAGCGGGGGAGCTGCACACTGAAGGTTTCTTTTTAACCTTCATGCAGCTGCAGCTTATGCTTCACTGTGCTGTCCATCAATCTATGCTTGGCCATAGATTATCTGTAAGGATTTAAAAAGTTTGTGGTTAAATTTGGTTTGCAAACCCTGCAGAGATTCACCAAAATGTTGCGCTGTGTAATATGTACCAAATGAATCCAATATGATATGGTGCATAAAACGGCGCAAATAATTAAATCCCAATTTATAAAGGTTCACTTGAATGAACAAATCCCCAAAAGTTCATAGAAAGCGGAAAATCAAAAGTGCTGGAAAGGGTGCTCTGTGTGCGTCTGGAAATACCCAGAAATGTTATTTTATTTGGATTTATTATGATGTGAGCCGTTTTTATGCACCTCTTGGATTCATGTATAAGGCTCTGTTCACATCTAGGCCTTGCTTTTTTACAGGCGTTAATTCTGGCGATTTTGCTGTGTTTTTGTACAGGCGTTTTGAAGTTCAAAAGGTCACCAATGTAAAAGAATTAAAACACTTGTAACCTGACAAAAAAAAAACTCATGTACTTTTTTTTTTTTTTTGTGCGAATGGGTTTTGCTTTAGACGACAGAACGCTCAGATGTGAACAGGAGCCATTAAAATTAACATTTGACTTGTTGGGCATTTTTAGAGCTGAGGCTTAGAGCAGAAAAACACCTAGATGTGAATGGAGCCTAAGCCCCCGTTTACACACGAGCGATTTTCAGCTTGTAGCTCTAAAATCCTACTATTTCAATGGCTCATGTTCACATCTGAGTGTTCTGTCGCCTGAAGCTCAAAGTACTCAAGCTTCTTTTTGGCTCCATAGGCTTCAATAGAAATGCCTGACCTTGAGCGTTTTTTATACATTTTTTTGTTACTTGTTTTCTGCACCAACATCAGCTCTCCACACCTAATTTCCTCTCCCTCCCTAGTGCTTTATATTGGCTAAAGCTAAACAAAAATGCCTGAAGCTGTAAAACGCTTGTAATGCACTAAATTTTTTTTAAAAATGCTTGTAAAAAGCGGCAGAAAAAATGGCCAAAAAAATTCCAGTAAATCGCTTGGGTGTGATTGGAGCTTTGGACAGCGCAACACATTTATTTTGGTGACTTTACATAGTGTAGGTAGATGCAGTGAGTGCTGCCTTCTGTTGGATTTTTTTTTGGCTTCGTAAGCCATGCATTTCATTTAACCCTTTCACGCCGAGCGTACGCATATATGCGTCCTCGGCTTTCAGGGGTTATACCGGGATGGTGCCTGCAGCCGCAGGCATCATCCCGGTACCGTTGTTTAGAGCGGGCGATCGGCTTTCCAAACATAACAACCGATGCGGCTAAAAGCCGCTCGGTTTTTATGCCGGAGGAGCGGGAGGGGACATCCCCCCCCCTCCCGCCGCCGCTCTGACCGGGCCTCCCGTCCCACCGGGAGACCCGATCCACGATCCGGCGCCTCCAGCGTCTCGGCGAGCTCTGAAACAAAGCCGTAAACAGCTTTGATTCAGTGTCCGCATTGAAACCACGGAAGCGGCGTCATGACGTCACTTCCGGGTTTCTCAGATGCCAATGGCGCCGGATTTAAAAAAGTACACAGTATTCAGAATCGCCGTTTTCGGCGATCTGAATACTTTGAAGTGCAAAGGAGGGCTCGGGGGTCTTTTAGACCCCCGATCCCTCCATAAGAGTACCTGTCACCACCTATTGCTGTCACAAGGGATGTTTACATTCCTTGTGGCAGCAATAAAAGTGATCAAAATGTAAAAAAAAAAAAATTAATATTAGAAAAAATAAATAAATAAAACAAAAAAAAAATTTTTTAAAGCGCCCCGCGAGCTTGCGCAGCAAAGAAAGCGCATACGGAAGTCGCGCCCGCATATGAAAACAGTGTTCAAATAACACATGTGAGGTATCGCCGCGATCGTAAGAGCGAGAGCAATAATTATAGCACTAGGCCTACTCTGTAACTCTAACCTGGTAACCGTAAAAAAAAGTTTAAAGCGTCGCCTATGGAGATTTTTAGTTACCGTAGCTTGTCGCCATTCCACGAGTGTGTGCAATTATAAAGCGTGTCATGCTTGGTATCTATTTACTCGGCATAACATCATCTTTCACATTATGCAAAAAAAAAATTTTACTTTTTCATTTTTTTAAAATTCATGAAAGTAAATTTTTCCCAAAAAGTTGTGTTTAAAACACCGCCGCACAAATACCGTATGACATAAAATATTGCAACAATCGCCATTTTATTCTCTAGATTCTCTGCTAAAAATATATATATAATGTTTGGGGGTTCTAAGTAATTTTCTAGCCAAAAATATGGATTTTAACTTGTAAACACCAAATGTCATACATAGGCATGAAAGGGTTAAGGCAATCACTGTGAATCGCGTTTCTTCCGCCCACTAATCTTTACCTTCTGGCCCAGCAATATTTCTGCCCTCTCTTGCTCTCCTCTTGCCATATATCTTTTGGTGTTCCATGCTGCGTGTTACCAGGTGTGACTCCTAGGCATTCCTGTATCACTAGTTTGTCACAGGCAAAAAGAGAATGCTAAAATTGTGGCAAGCTGAATATACAGGAATGCTCTTGTGCATAATCCCCCTCTAGTGAAGCTAGAGCAAACTGGCATTTTTTTGTACTGTCCTGGTACTTAAGGCTCCACCAAGTCTTTAGTGTTGTCTGTGCCTTGCTATTTTTAGTTCTTAGTACATGACCCATGGACCTCTTCGCCTTTTCTATGCAGAGTTGCTTAGGATCTTTACCAATTCTGGTGTGTGTTTGTGTTTTTTTTTATTATTTTTTTTTTCAACCAGATACATTTTTCTGACCACTCTTATTGTGCTTCACGCTCCCCACCCCTGTTGCTTTGCCAAATTAACTGAACACCTCAACTAGGCGTCTCTGTGCTTGCCTGCTGATTAAAGTGCACGTAAAGGACATGTTTATACTGTAACCGCTTCCCTACTGGCCACAGTTGCGGTAGGGAAGCGGTTATACCAGGACTGTGGTTGAGGCTACAACCAGGATCCCGGTGTTGTAGAAAAAAAAAGAAGAAACATGTTATATGTAAAAGTACTCAGACTGGTCAGCCACTGGAATACTTTTACAGGTGGCAGAAAGGGGTCGCACCACCCCCTCCAATCGCCAAGTTTACCATGCGCTCACAAGCGATTGGGAAGTCCAGTAACGATGCGGCATCCAATCCTGAGAGGAACTAAAGCTGTTCCTCCCACTGTGTGACGTCCGTATTGGGAAGCAACGACTTTTTTCGCCACCCGTGCTCCCCGTCGCCTTGTGTCGAATGCACACGTCAGTACCACATGTATATGTAAACAGTGATCGCGCACCACACGAGGTATCCCCGCCAACATCAGAGCGAACAGTAATTCAAGCACCGGACTTCGTGTGTACCTAAACTGGTAACCTGCAAATGCTTTTAAAGCGTCACCTATGGATAATTTTAAAGTATCGTCTGTCGCCATTTCATGAGCGTGCACAATTTTAAAGTCAGACCGGTTTGGTATTCTTGCGTGGTGTAATATTTATATTTGACCAAAAAGTGGTATTCTATTTTTCGATAATGTGTATTTTTTTTCAAAATTTGCATTTGAAAAGCCGCTGCGCAAATGTCATGTGACATTAAAAAATGCAACACCCACAATTGTATTCTTTAGAGCCTTTGCTTTAAAAATATTTGAGGATTCTAAGTAATTTTCTATTAAAGTTTTTTTTTTTTTTTTGTTTTTTTTTTACATGTCAGAATTGGCCCGGTATTGAAGTGGTTAAATTGGTTGTAAACCCTCATAATTTAACACCTTAATGCATTAAGGTGAAAAAACACCTGGCACAAGCCCCCCATATTTTGCTTACCTGAGCCTGTTCATCTCCTCTAGTGTCTCTCTCCCTCTCCCAGATTGATAGCAGCGCAGCCATTGGCTGCTGCTATCGATCAAATCCGATGACGCCGGGGGGCGAGGTCCGGCATTCGTGTCTGTGGATGCAAATGCTGGACTCTGGAGCACACCCGCAAGGTAACCCCCTTCAGAGAGTGCGTTTCCTAGGGGGTTATCTGATGTGGGGAGGAGTCTCAGGCAGAGGGATCCCTGAACAGGTGGATCGGGCCACTCTGTGCAAAACGCTCTGCACAGTGGAGGTAAGTATGACATGTTTGTGTTTTATGATCCTTTACAATCACTTTAAGGGTTTTCCCTTTATTTCTTGTGTCAAGATATGACCGGAGAGGATCTCCCCAGCAGGGCACAGGCAGAACAAAAACTATGACGTTGCATATTGAAGTGTAGAACTAAGGGACCTATAGTTTTGTTTATAAAATCGTAAATGCTTAGATGTTTCAGAACTTCACCTGCTGCAGAGGTATAAATATTTGCTAAAGGCTAGTAGCTTAGTTGTAGTGTGGTTTCTTCATCCTCTTGCTACCCAGTAGAGGGATTCAATGTCGTCATCACTTACTTACATTTTTGTATAAAGTCTTTAACTTTCCTAATGTACAGCCTTGATGTTTAACAGATTTTTTTTTTTATTTTTTTTTTGCTGAAGGTTTTTTCCTCATTAAAACTTCCTTTTGTGTTTTGACAGCAGGCTTGCTTCTGACCGCCGTTATTCAGAATTAGCTGACTATCGCCGTTTAACACAGGAATCGCAGGATCCTTTCCGCCGGTCACCACCTAAATCCCAGCTGGACTTCCGTCGCATGACTGAATCGCAGTCCGATTACTCTTCATACCCTTACAGTGATTTAATGAGAGGGCCATCTTTATCTGCCTATCCACGCCGTTTGTAATGGCTTTAAAGCGTGGTTGAAATTGTGTGTAGATTGAGGTATCTTTCTGTGTGGTGATACAGAAAATTTTGGGTTTCCAATTACATTTTTTTTTTTTTTTTTTAAATCTGTAGAACTGTTTTAATAGGCATTGAAATCTAATTGGTCAATGGTATATAAGGATAAATCGTATAAGGCAGATTTCACATTTTTACACATGTTTAGATTACAGTATTCACATGACCACACAGGGTCACTTGTATAGAATTTTATATATCTGCTAAAAGCCATTAATGCTTACCCTTTTGGTGGCTTGTTGAAATGTTTCTACTTTGCTGCTCACTAGCCTCAGATGGATTCAACTGGTTTCCCCCATAACATGTGGCAGTGTAACCTGTAAGTGTGGAATATATAGCAGTGGCCAAGCAGTAAGGAGGGCATTTCTTCAAATGGGCAGGCGGAGTACATAGCTGCTAAAAGAAGCGTCACAATACTTAATTCTAGACATTGAACATCTGTCTTTTATAATGCCTTAGGCCCCTTTCACACAGGCTTTCTGATCAAGTCCGCCTGTTGGAAGGTTTTTTTTTTGTTTGTTTTTGGCAGATCTCATTGGACACGCTATGGACTTTGTGAGTTTCTACAGTTGAAATCTGCAACTGCTTGATATGCCAACAAATTAAATCTCCACAAATGGGTAATGTCATCTATTGCCACAGTCTTGGAGCTGGTTCACACAGGGGCAACTCGGCTGCCTGACAAGTCATGCTCCTCTCTATTCAATAGAACCATTCTAATAGGAGCGACGCAAGTCGCTCCGACTTGGATAAAGGTTCTTGTACGACTTTGGGGGTGACTTGCATTGACTTCAATACAGAAGTAATTTTGCAAGTCGTATTGAGATCGCCATGCGGTTTCGCCCCCAAAGTCGTGCTGCCCCTGTGTGAACCGGCTCTTAGTGGTAAGTAAGTTATGCACATGCCAACACTGATTTCTTTACAGTCTTTAAAGGGATGCGATTGGAACAGACATTTTGGCCTAGATTGCACAGAAATTGACATTTAAGTATTTATTGGACCCCACTTGGATTATACCTATTTTTTTTTTTTTTGTTAGGCTAAACTTGACTGTATTCAGTATGTGGTAAGCTTGTGTTGCCATTTTTTAACAAGTCTTTTGGGTTCCACATCATTTACATATCTGTGCTTCATGGCCATTTTTAGATGTGTTTGGAACGTCTAAGGCAGTGATCATCAACCCTGTCCTCAGGGCCCACTAACAGGCCAGGTTTTATGTATTGCCTTGTGGAGATGCAGACTAGAATACTGCAATCACTGAGCAGCAAATTGTATCACCTTTTATATATTTCAGTCATCTTGCAAACCTGGCCTGTTAGTGGGCTCTGAGGAATGGGGTTGATGACCACTGGTCTAAGGCATCCGATTTCCCCCGCCCCCATAGGGGGGAGCGGCGCTCTGACAGGTCAGTCCCTGCACAGTGTGCAGAGACAGACCTGTCCTCTGCCTGCTTGTGGGGATTGACAGAGCGATTCCCTGCTGAGCAAAGCGGAGCCTGTACACAGACACATCTGTCTGAAAGGGCCCTAATAGATTTGACATACATGAGAATATGGCAGACCATAAATGCAGACTATGCTATCTTTTTTTTTTTTTTTTTTTGCGCGCGATTTGTCTGGTGTAAATGGCTAGCCAGATTTATTTTTCCACCTGCTACATTTTTTTTTTTTTCTTGCTAAAAATGCAGATGGCATTTTGTGTAATTACTTTTCTGCTCGATGTTTGCAAGCTCTGGGTACCAGTATTTGATTTGTCCATATGTGAATGGATTTTGGGTAGGACCAGAGGCTTGTAGCACTGTTGTAAAACATTTATAACTGCTATTTTTTTAAATGGCAATATTTTTAGTAAATGATTTTTTTTTTCTTTTGGATTTAAATGCTAAGTGGAGTTGCAATAAGTATGTGTAACTAGGCAGAAGCTGATGGCGTCTCTTCTGTATCGTGTGCTACATATTGTAATGCACAGGATTCAAAATAATAGTATCAATATTAGTTTAACACTTCCCCCTAGTTTTCATGATGCATGTTTATTTAGAACTTTTTTATTTTTTTTCTGCATGTGTTCATGACCATAAAAACATGCCTTTTTGTATTTTTGGTAAAGGGGAAAAAAATAAACGTTTTCATTGCTGTATCATATTGGTGTTCTTTTATTTTTATTTTTTCAAATTTGTTTTAGGGACCATTATGTTTAGAGCATAAACAGCCAAAAAAACACATTATTAAATTCTGGGCAGCTAAAAAAATTAGGCATTTTTGTCTGCTCTCCCCATCTAATCCAGGAGATGATCCGAGATGGTGTAAACTTGCCTTACATTGTTGTCATGTACACCAGTTCTGTTGGTGAGTGATTTCACGGAGTCCAACATCTGTCTCCTGATTCTTTTTACCTCATGGTTATAAAGTTCTAGTGGTATAAATGTTTCTATTCTTGGGATTTGTCCAGAGACACTGCCCACATTGGGTATATATTATTAGTGAGCTAATACTAATATGCCACGCACATATACACCCTTTTATTTTATTTTGTGTGTGTTATATTACACATATACACTATATATCTCTATATATATCTATATATCTCTATATATATATATATATATATATATATATATATATATATATATATATATATATATATACACACACACACACACACACACACACACACACACACACACACACACACACACACACACACCAAGCTGTCCTGTTGCTGTAGACACAAACTATGTACAATGATCAACTTTTATTTGTTCATGTGAAATCTCTAGCCCAAAAAACGGTGGTGTGGCTTCAATTTGTCTAGTACACCACCTAACACAACACTCGACTCCCCCCCAGACTGACACTGCTGCTGTCCTTGTCTCATTCATCCAGAGTGGATGTACTCTAATACAGGAGGTGTTACTTCCCAGATCATCAGATGAGAACAGAGGGGGGGGGGAGCTGGAAATGAATGCAGCAACCTACTTATACGGTAAGTATTGGTAAGTTGTGATGTATTACATGTTGGTTTTGGGTTTAATACCACTTTGACATACAAACTAAACTGAAGGAAGGTTTCAAATTAAATTGCATAAATGAAAGGTGAACCCCTTATTGGTATTGACGCAAGACATTTAAGGCTTATTTACTAGGGATGCGCCACTATCAACCACTGGAAATGGGGTTATCGGCATTTTGCTGATGGGGAAAATAAAAAATCTTGCCAAGAATGGCCACCGAAAATGTGTGATTTCTCGTCCGTTCATGGACAGCAGCCTTTGACCTTGGGGTTATGCACCTTCCTTCCAAGAGATTTAGGCAGAAAAACATCACTTTAAGTGTTAACAACACTATCCCCATTACAGCTCCTCACAGGGGGCGTGGTCCCCCGGGTATAACCCACACTCTGCCTCAGCAGCTCCAGTTTTTTTTTTTAACGAATGTCAGGAGAGGACATGGCTTCTGGAGTCCCTATACTCCTGGAATTTTTTTGCAATATTTTTTTTTATTTATTTTTTTCGTTTTTATTTTTGTTCCTGCATTTTTTGAATCCTGAGATTCTTCTATCAACTGCCGACTGGGTGACAGGCTGGGTCTTGACTCTTGTGATCCCCCCCCCCCCCCCCTGTTCGGCCATCGAGCGTGTGCCGGCCCTCAGCTCAGCTCTGGGTCGTCCACGACGGGCCCCCATTGCTCCAGGGGCAGCCGGGGAACTACATGTTCCAGGGCACACATATGACCGGTTTCTATGGCTTTGTCACAGTGTCTTGGCCTCTAGTGCCTGAAATAGCGCTGCAAAAGCCCGCAAATCATCACTGAGGGACAGACACAGTGCAGCCAGCACTTCAGCGTTTTCAGCTCTCACTGCAACCGGGTGGGGTGGTGAGTTCCCTGGGGGGGGGCCCTGCCGTCTGTTTCTGCAGCCAGGAGGTGACCGGTGGGTTGTTCTGCTTTGCAGTACCAGGGTGGCACAGCGGTGGGGCGTCATGGAGCCTGAACCAGGAGCTTCTTCCCCAGCAATGCCTGAGTTAACCCTTGGTGCCCCTGCCGCATCTGTTGGGGCAATGACGGCTGTCCTTAAGGCGTTTCTCGCCAGCATTGAAGCGACAAGTGGCCAAAAGGGGGGTAAAAAGCGCCCCCTCCCTGAGCCTGCTTCTGGGGATGTCTCTGACACAAAATCATACCCTGCTATTGGTTCTGTCATGTCAGATGATGCAGGCTTAACCCACGCGGACAGTGAGGATGACTCTGCTTCAGGGTCAGTGAATGATAAGGATTTGTTGGAGCTCTTATTTCTGCGGTGCGTGATACTCAGAAACTTAAGGATTTGGCAGAGGCATCGGATGGGCCGGTCCCTTTTGGGTTCCGCAAGCCGGCCCGCACCGCAAAAGTGTTTCCTTGTGTTCCATATCTGGACAAATTGTTATAAGCTTCTTCCCCGCCTGCTGCGCAGAGTGGAAGCCAAAGGGATTCCAACAATCCTGATTGCCTGCACCGCTTCTGGTACGCGGTGCGTCTGGTGGCAGACGCCCCCTCGCGTCTACCCCTGAGAGAAGATCTTCTGTTGCAGGGTCTGATCTTCCACCCTGCTTTACCGTCACTGGCTTTAACGGCCAGGTGCTGAAGCACCGGGGCCTATCAGGCTCGGTGGTTTCTACCATGCTGCGTGCACAGAAGTCTACTTCAAGGAAGATTTACCATCGTACGTGGAAGGCCTTACATCTCTATGTGTGAGGAGATGAGATGGCACCCCCGTACATACGTGGTGTCCCGGATTCTGCTGTTCTTACAGCGTGGAGTGGACCAGGCTCTAGCTGTCTACTTGGCAGCGCACTCCTTGGTGCGTACGTTTGTGCAGGGGTCCGGCATGTGGCCCCTCCTGTGCCCCCTCCACGGGACTTGAATTTAGTCCTCTCGGAGCTTCAAGACGCTCCCTTTGAGGACATTCGAAAGATCCCTTTGTTGACTCTGTCCCAGAAGGTTTTTTTTCTGGTGGCAATTGCATAGATCAGACGGGTGTCTGAACTGGTGGCATTGTCCTGCAAGGCTCCTTACTTGGTTATCCATGAGGATAAGGTGGTGCTGCGGCGCAGCCGTCTTTTCCACTTTTCACATTAATGAGGACATTGTGTTACCATCCTTGTGTCATCGGCTGAAGAAGGCCACTTTACATTCCCTGGATGTGGTTCGGGCCCTACGTGTGTACTTATCTGCTGCCGCTTCGGAAGTCGGACTCGCTGTTCGTGTCGGTAACTGGTCCGAAAAAAGGTCTGGCGGTCTTGTCGGACACCATTTCTAGGTGGATCAGACAGGTTGTGCTTTAAGCCTATGCCCTGAAGGGGCGGGCGCCTCCCTTTCAGGTTACGGCGCATTCGATCGGGGCCTCTTGGGCTTTCTGTCATCAAGCCTCTGTGTTACAGGTGTGTAAGGCAGCGACCTGGTCGTCAATCCACCCCACCTCAAAATTTTACAAGGTGGATGTGAGTGCATCTTCGGATGTCTCCTTCGGCCGCAAGGTGTTACAGGCGGCAGTTTAAGGTTGGGGTTCCTCCGTTGAGTAACGCAGGTTTTGTTTGGGGGGGTGTAGCTTGGTTTGCGGTGTTGTTTTCCCACCCCTCAAAATATTTTTGACACTGCTTGGGGACGTCCCCAAGGTCAAAGGCTGCTGTGTCTGTCCATGAACGGAAAAGAAAATAGGATTTTTGTACTCACCGTAAAATCCATTTCTCTGAGTTCATGGACGGACACAGCACCAACCCCTCCTTTGTTTGTACTGCTTGTTACGAACTGGAGCTGCTGAGTGAGTTATACCGGGGGACCACGCCCCCTGGGAGGAGCTGTAATGAGGAAAGTGTTGTTGTTAACACTTAAAGTGATGTTTTTCTGCCCAACTCCTCGAAGGAAGGTACATAACACTAAGGTCAAAAGGCTGCAGTGTCCGTCCATGAACTCAGAGAAATGGATTTTACGGTGAGTACAAAAATCCTATTTTTTTTGCAGCAATTGTCATAGGTCGTGACTAGACACGGGTACTTTTTTTTTGCGCTTTTTTTTTCACTGCAGAGGTGCCAGTACACCACAACAGACTAGTGGTGGGGACATGCATATAATGGGATGCATTTTTCGTTTTAAACAAGCAATTCAAAAACTAAAGTTGATTATACAGTGCCTTTAAAAAATTATTCATACCTCTTGAAATTTGTCATGTTGTAACCAAAAATGTAAATTTTATTGGGATTTTTTTGTGATAGACCAACACAAAGTGGCACATAATTGTCAAGTGGAAAGAAAATGACAAGTGTCTTTAACAAATCTGAAAAGTGTGATGTAGTTGTATTCGGTCCCCTTTACTCTGATACCCCTAACTAAAATCTAGTGGAACTAATTGCCTTCAGGAGTCGCGTAAATAGAGTTAACCTGTGTGTAATTTCATTTAATCTCTGTATGAATATGGCTGTTCTGTAAAGCCCCCAAAGGTGTGCTAGAGACCCTTGGTGAACAAACGGCATCATGAAGGTTAAGGAACACGCTTTGTATCAAGCTTTGAACAATTAATGGAGCACTGTTCAATCCATCGTCTGAAAATGGTAAAGAGTATGGCACATCTGAAAACCTACAAAAAAAATGTCAAGGGATTTGAATACTTTTTCAAGGCACTGTAATGCAATATCTATATATTGTTTTCTATTTTGGTTTATGGCCAAGTGCATCTTAAAGCACCACTAATATTTACTACTTTTGAAAGTCAAATTTTGTAAAAAAAAAAAAAAACCTTCCCATGACATCTGTATGATAGACCCTGTATTACCAAAAGTATTGTGACGCCTGCTATTACATGAACTTTAATGGCATCTCAGCCATGCTTTGCGCACTATTTTAAATCATATGGGGTTGTTTTTCAGGGGTTGGGCTTGGCTCCTTAGTTTGAGTGAAGGGAACTCTTAAGGTGTCGGCATACCAAGACATTTTGGATAATTTCATGCTCTCAACTTTGTGGGAGCAATTTGGGTATGGCCCCTTCCTGTTCCAACATGACTGCGCACCAGTGCATAAGTCAGGGTCTATAAAGATATGGATGAGTGAGTTTGGGGGTTAAGTAACTTGAGTGGCTTACACCAGTGTTTTTCAACTCCAGTCCTCAAGGCACACCAACAGGTCATGTTTTCAGGCTTTCCATTATTTTGAACAGGTGATTTGATCAGTTTCACTGCCTTAGTAATCACCAGTCGTTTCAGCTAAAGGAAATCCTGAAAACATGACCTGTTGGTGTGCCTTGAGGACTGGAGTTGAAAAACACTGCCTTACACAACCTGGCCTCAACCAGATAGAATACCTATGGGATGGATTGGAATAGACTGTGAGCCAGGCGTTCTTGTCCGTATAAGTGCCTGACCTCATAAATGCACTTCTGTCAGGATGGTCAAACATTCCCACAGAAACACTGCTAAACCTTGTGGACAGCCTTCCCAGAAGAGTTAAAGCTGTTTTAGCTGCAAAGGGTGGGCCAATTCAATATTGAACTCTGTGGACTAAAGGCCCGTACACACGGTCAGAAAATCTGAAGATATACTTTGTCGGATGAACGTTCTGGTGATTTTCTGATCGTTGGTATGCTGCTTTTGACAGCTGATTATGATTTTTTGTTGGACAAAAATGATGTGCAGGCTTGAAAATTTTTGTCTGATCTGACCACAGAGTCTGATTTTCTGTTAAATGTTACATAGAGCAAACACTGATATTGTTTGAAAGACTCAGCGCCTACGTCCCCAGAAGAAATATGTAAAAAAGCCCCATTAGGGGAAGTGCATGGGATTTTAAGGGTGCTTAAACATAACGTTACAAGATAAAGAGTATTTCATTAAAAATGTAAATTGTTATTCATGTATACACATGTTATCGAAAGATGTAAGAAAAAAAGATACAACACAGTGCACTCTTTCCGTGAAAGTCACAAACTTGCTGTTCTACATGTTTCACCTAATTAGGCTTCTTCAGGAACACGTAAAGACTTTTGTTATCTAAAATATAAACAATTTGTAAGTACATAGTTTTAACACCAAAATTGTAAGTATAACATTTTTAATGGTAAATATCTGAATCGCTTAAAGCTATAAAAAAAACAGTACCTTGGCATTCATGGGAAATCCCAAAAAAAAAATATTTGCCCATAAATCCCTGATGGGATAAATGGCAGACACAGTAGAATAAAAGTTGAAATTGAGAAACGTGACGTCCAACTCACATAAGTCAACACTCGACAAGCATGCACACAAACTAAATGGGGTTATATAGGGTTTAATCCTGGTGTTTTGTTTGGCCTAGATAAAGAAAAATATGTGGTTTTAGTGGTCAAGTATGACCGGTATCAAAATACTCCAACTAGGTAACTTTATTTATTTATTTTTAATTATAGGCTTGCGAGCTGGCATGACAGATTTTTTTTTTTATCTGGGAGCCTTCAGAGCCCACAACAGACAGCTAACCCGTGCAAGGCCAAGTCAGAATACTTGAGTCTAAGGCAAAAGGGTACATCATGACAAATATATATCCATCCTTGACTTTAAAGGAAACAAAGGCAAAAAAGATGGCTAAGTTACCATTAGGTACCTGAAAATAGCATTCATGGTATTGGAGTGCTTGCGGTTGTTACAGACAGGGATGGCTGGATTGCAGTCCCAGTTTTTGCCACGGGGTTATTCTGGAAGCCAGAGCGTTCGCACAACAGCAGACAGGTACATGGTAATTCTCCATTTCTCAATAACTGAGTTATTTTTTTCCTTTATGGTAGCTATCTAGCCAATCACTGGAAAAGAGTACCGCTCCAAGCCCTGCGACCTATGCTGCGCTCCCGCCCTGTAGTACTGACAGGTGCAGACTCTGCGCTGATCCGTGGAAAAAATTAAATGTTCCTGGACTGCCGCACTCTGATAGGCGATTTATTGAAACAAAATTAACAAAGGATAAAATCCAAAGCTGTATAACATCCAAAAATTCATGCAACACTGCAATCAATCGTAGAAAGTGGACATAGGGGACAAAAAAAAGCTAACATGTTTCACATCATGGATAGATATAGCCAATCACACTGTATCCAATCAGGCAAGCCCTTGCACTACATAATTGATGGGAGATCTAAAGGAGATTGTACAATCAGATTGTATAGTGTATTGCCACCTTTATACACCTAAAATGACTAGTTGCGCTTTCAGTACCATTATTTGTTAACGGCACACCAAACCTTTTGCCATGTGAAAAAACAAGGGGCAAAACTCGCAATAAAAAATACCAAAATATCCCATTAGCTACATGTAGTGCAGCCAATTGAAATCTACAGGCTGCCCTATGTGTGTCAAAGGAAAAATGAGACAAAATGTTCGCTCCCACTATGCTAGATGTGAATGAGAAAAAAGTAGGGGAGAAAACCGCACTGCTAAAGGGAAAATGGGCAGCTGCTAGCACACAACATACAGAAAATATGTGAGAAAAGTAAAATATAAAATTGTGCTGCGCTAATGAATCAATCTAGACCTGTGTGGTCATGATGTGAACATGTACAAAAAATGGTGCAACCAAATGTACACAAAATATGTGAAGGAAAATGGTGTATAAATGCGGCAGCAGATATATATGCATATAAGACCAAGTGACAGTGAATATAGTCAAATACTAAAAAATATTAATACAAATAGTCATGAGTCAGTTCAGGAGAGAGTCCATGTAAATGGTTGCCGATGTTAATCAAGAACGATCCTCGCAAACAAGGTGAGATGTGGGACATGGAACAATACTGGTAAACTTGATGGTAGAAACCAATAAAGATATAAACATGAATCCAAAAAGGTATAAGATGGGTACTCTTACTATGTGGCGTGGACCCAGAACCCCTCAGGAATGGGTCAAGTAGGCAAAGGTAAGAGTAATGGTATCTCTAGCACCTCTGGTACAATCCGGAAGTTCCTCCCATCTGTTCACCGATATATTCAAGAGATCAGGAAGCTCCAAACACGATCACTGGTTCCCAGCAGCTCGATGGTGTAAACAGCAAAAGGCAGAAATGGAAATATTCCTCCGGGGATTTACGGCATGGCATAAAAAGGAACAAGAAAGACAGGCCTCCACATGGCGCAGGTCAGAAAGTAAACAGGGATATTTATTAAAAAATAATGTACAAAAGGCAAAAAAAAAGAAGATAAAATAATTGTAAAAATCCTGCGATGGTTACAATGGTGATCACTGATAAAAAAAAAAGGCGCAGAATAAGCAACAAGCATAGAACCCTATGCATTTCGTCCTATAGGACTTCTACAGGGGTATATCTCAGCCTGCTGCTTCTGCGCTTGTATACTGTTACACTGATAATTGTAAGGACATTCACATCCTGACATGTGGAGTCAGTTTGTGCCTCATTCTGAATGGCCACTCACATAGTAGTATAATTGCCAGGACATTCACTTCTTGATGTGGGGTCAGTTTGCGCCTCATTCAGAATGACCACTCACATAGTAGTATAATTGCCAGGACATTTACTTCCTGACATGACCTCAAGCCTCATTCTGGGTGGCCACTCACAGCTTGTCAAGCCAGATATGTCGTCAGTATCATGGTAACCATTCATGGAGGTGTGTGTGCAAATGACCAATCCAGATGTAGTATCGAGGAGCTCAGCGTCATTGCGTCAGAAATGCCCGCCCATCGACGCTCAGCGTCATTGCATCATCAAATCCGGCCCATCACACCAGAACCCTCAGTGTGGATGCCACACTCGCATCACCGCGGACGTCCATCACAAAGGGAGCTCATGTCTCAACAGAGCGACACGCCCCGGAGTTCGTCGGAGCCAGCGTGTGCAGCCGAAACTACTCCATTCTGCATAGTGCAAAATACATGCCGAATACGTCAGACGGGGGGGGGGGGGGGGAGCAGCACTATTGGACGAGCATGGATCATATGGGCACATTAATACTATTTGGCCAGTATTATGTATCTCAATGAAAATGAATCAAGACAAATTATAAAATTACAATACTGATAGAGCGAGTCAGAGGAGAATACATAAATCCATCTGTCACTCAAAAGGTCATGCATACATAGTAACATAACACAGTAATAGAATCACCAGTAGGTGGCAGCAACACATGAAAGAATGCTTCCAACAGAGTACACACACATATATATATGTCATCCCTTGCAAGGCGAACAGAGAAACCCACTGGCCAGCGATTGAATACCCAATATATGACAGACATGTTATATATGTAATAATAAAAAGTGAATGAAGTAAAGGTAGGTATAGAGAGATCGAGAACTAAGGCCCCATGCACACGAGACGCTGCTAAACTCGAGTTCAGAGGCATTTGGGCATTTTTTTCAACTGCCCCTGAACACATTTAATGTTATCCTATGTGTCCATGCATACAATCACGTTTTTTGGCGTTTCAAAGCAGTTGGGTTTAGGGCCGTTTTTCCAAACCCAAAATTTTGGGTTCAGACGCTTTCAGCTTTTGCGTTTTAGACGCAAATCGCGGTACCGGCGTTTTGCCGCGATTTCGTTTATAGGCGTTTTTAAAGGTGACCTATTTTTTTACATTAGAAATCTCAAAAATGATGGAAAATGATGAAAAACCATAAAAAAAACATAAAAATGTAATTGCTTGCATTGCATTGTGGACAATCCACAACTTGTGGCAGGTGACGTGGCCAGTGGACAATCCACAACTTGTGGCAGGTGACATGGCCAGGTGACGTGGCAAGTGGACAATCCACAACTTGTGGTAGGTGACGTGGCCAGTGGACAATCCACAACTTGTGGTAAGTGACGTGGCCAGGTGACATGGCAAGTGGACAATCCACAACTTGTGGCAGGTAACGTGGCCAGTGGACAATCCACAACTTGTGGCCAGTGGACAATCCACAACTTGTGGCAGGTGACATGGCAAGTGGACAATCCACAACTTGCGGCAGGTGACGTGGCCAGTGGACAATCCACAACTTGTGGCAGGTGGGGTGGCCAGGTGACATGGCAGATGACGTGGCAAGTGGACAATACACAACTTGAGGCAGGTGACGTGGCAAGTGGACAATCCACAACTTGTGGTAGGTGACGTGGCCAGTGGACAATCCACAACTTGTGGCAGGTGACGTAGCCAGTGGACAATCCACAACTTGTGGCAGGTGACATGGCAAGTGGACAATCCACAACTTGCGGCAGGTGACGTGGCCAGTGGACAATCTACAACTTGTGGCAGATGACGTGGCAAGTGGACAATTCACAACTTGAAGCAGGTGACGTGGCAAGTGGACAATTCACAACTTGAGGCATGTGATGAGGCCAGTTGATGTGGCAGGTGACGTGGCCAGTGGACAATCCACATCTTGTGGCAGATGATGTGGCAAGTGGACAATTCACAACTTGGCAGGTGACGTGGCCAGTGGACAATCTACAACTTGTGGTAGGTGACGTGGCCAGGTGACAATAAACAAAATTGTGGCCAGGTGACATGGCAAGTGGACAATCCACAACTTGTGGCAGGTGATGTGGCCAGTGGACAATCCAAAACTTGTGGCAGGTGATGTGGACAATCCACAACTTGTGGCAGGTGATGTGGCAGGTGACGTGGCAAGTGGACAATCCACAACTTGTGGCATGTGATGTGGCCAGTGGACAATCCACAACTTGTGGTAGGTGACGTGGCCAGTGGACAATCCACAACTTGTGGCAGGTGACGTGGCCAGTTGACGTGGCAGGTGGCGTGGCCAGTGGACAATCCACAACTTGTGGCCAGGTGACGTGGACAATCCACAACTTGTGGTAGGTGGTGTGGCCAGGTGACGTGGCAAGTGGACAATTCACAACTTGGCAGGTGACGTGGCCAGTGGACAATCCACAACTTGTGGCAGGTGACGTGGCCAGGTGACATGGCAAGTGGACAATCCACAACTTGTGGTAGGTGACGTGGCCAGGTGATGTGGCAGGTGACGTGGCCAGTGGACAATCCACAACTTGTGGCAGGTGACGTGGCCAGTTGACGTGGCAGGTGGCGTGGCCAGTGGACAATCCACAACTTGTGGCAGGTGACATAGCCAGGTGACGTGGACAATCCACAACTTGTGGCAGGTGACGTGGCAAGTGGACAATTCACAACTTTGCAGGTGATGTGGCCAGTTGATGTGGCAGGTGACGTGGCCAGTGGACAATCCACGACTTGTGGCAGGTGAAGTGGACAATCCACAACTTGTGGCAGGTGGCGTGGCAAGTGGACAATTCACAACTTGGCAGGTGACGTGGCCAGTGGACAATCCACAACTTGTGGCCAGATGACGTGGCAGGTGATGTGGCCAGGTGACGTGGCCAGGTGACATGGCAAGTGGACAATCCACAACTTGTGGCAGGTGACGTGGCCAGGTAATGTGGCCAGTGGACAATCCACAACTTGTGGCAGGTGACGTGGCCAGGTAATTTGGCAAGTGCATAATCCACTTGTGGCAGGTGACGTGGCAAGAGGACAATCCACAACTTGTGGCAGGTGTCGTGGTCAGGTGACGTGGCAAGTGGACAATCCACAACTTGTGGCCAGGTGACATGGCAAGTGGACAATCCACAACTTGTGGCAGGTGACGTGGCCAGTGGACAATCCACAACTTGTGGCAGGTGACGTGGCAGATGACGTGGCAAGTGGACAATTCACAACTTGGCAGGTGACGTGGCAAGTGACACGCTAAATACACGTACACTGCTGCTCTCTCAGCTGCTCTGGTCTCACAAAATAGCTGAAATGGTTAAATAATACTGTTTTTTGAGCTTAGGGAGGGTCTTATGATGTTTCTTAACCAAATGCTTATAAACGCAAACGCGGTAAAACGCCGCGAAATTCGCGGCAAAAATGGGCGTTTTAAACGCCGTTTTTTGCGTTTGAAAACTTGTGTTTAGATGAGTTTGCATTTGCTTCTCGTGTGCATGGGGCCTAAGGGATGGACAAATGGGTGGGTGTGAAGCAAACTTCTAAGATTGATTAATGAAGGCATTCACGTCCCACTCTATGTTCATTCCATGGGGCACATACGTGTTTAGCTGATATATCCAGAACGTTTCGATGATAGAAACTCCCCTGATTTTAGATTCGCCCCTCCAATGGGGCGAAAATCGATCAATGATCTGAAATTTTGAACCAAGGGGATTTTTTTGATGACATTTAAGGTAGTGCCTCGATACACTATGATTATTTTTTCCTTTCTTTATGGCTGCAATATGTTCGTTGACTCTTATTGAAAACGTCCTAATATTGCGGCCAATGTATTGCTTCTTGCACAGGCAAGTGATGAGGTAAACAATGTATTGGGTGGAACAGGTGACAAAACATTTCATTTGATATGAACGAAAAGTGCTCGTGGATTCAAAGCTTACAGACTTGCATCTCCCGCAGCTATTATGAATACACACGTTGCACCTTTTACAGGGATGGTAAGCCTTAAAGGATCACTAAAGGAAAATATTTTTTTAGCTAAATAGCTTCCTTTACCTTACTGCAGTCCTGGTTTCATGTCCTCATTGTTCGTTTTTTGCTTTGAAGTAGCTGTAATTCTGCTCTGATCTCCACACTTCCTGCTTGTCTGGCTCCTTATGAAAAATCTCATGGCAGGTTTTCACTGTGGTCCAAGCTGTGTGTCTAAAACTCCTCAGAACCAATTAGATTCATTTTAAAAACAAAACACTGCCCTGGATTTGTTTGTTTTTGTTCTGTGTCTCTCTCTACTTCACAGAAACATGGAACCAGTTTAAAAACGAACGTGAAACTGCAGGCACATTATATGATTGATTTTTATCTATTTTTAATAATTTTTAAAAGGAATCGGTTAACTTTTATGTCTCTATACCCTGTAAACAGTCATTTCAGCAAAAACATTTTTTTCCGTTAGTGACCCTTTAAGGTGCTCAAAAAAGACAGGTCTCACTGGAGGGTCAACCACATTGGGAGCAATGGCTCCACTTAGAGGTTGCACACCACGGTAGATGACTCCAGCTCTATCAGGCAGAACAGGACCAAGAAATCTGTCGTTTTTGAGGACCTTCCATTGTCGAGTGATGATATCTTTGATCTGTTTATGTTGTCTTGAAAAAGACGTTATAAATGACCATTTGTGTCTATCGTTAGGTTTTGCTTTCTGATCAGAATAGCAAAAGATCTTCCTATCCAATAGAGACACTTTTACAATTTCCTCCTCTATATCTACAGGATTATAGCCTTTCTCCTCAAAACGAGATTTGAGGACAGAGGCTTGGTACCTATAGTCCTCAATATCAGTACAATTTCGCCATAATCTCAAGAACTGGCCATGAGGAACAGATTTTAACCAGGAAGCATGATGACAGCTATCTACTGGAATATATCCGTTCCTGTCTGTGGGTTTGAAAAATGTTTTCGTGACCAGTTGTTGGTTTCGGATTGAAATTTCAAGGTCCAAGAAATGAATTAAGGTGGTACTGGCGTCATACTTTAATTCGATACCTCTATTGTTGTTATTGAGTGTAGTCATGAACTCACTCAAAGATGCAGTATCACCATGCCATAGGAGGATGGCCATGGGAGCAACTTTTGCCCCCATGGCCACGCCCTCTTCTTGCAAATAAAAGGACCCTTTGAACCAGAAATAATTATGCTTAGTAGCGAACAGCAACAACTCAATGATAAACTGTTGTTGTAGCCTAGGACTAGAGTCGCTGTCCGCTAAAAATAGTTGGACTGCAGAAAGACCAAGGTCATGGGGTATGCAGGTATAAAGTGCCGTTACATCAGCTGTCACTAGTATCAAATTATCAGTATGTTCGACCTGCTGTAGCAGACTCATAAGTAGCTTTAGTGTCCCTGAGGTACGAAGGTATCATTTTAACTAATGGCTGTAAATAAAAATCATTGTATTTCCCTATACGGGATGTAATTGAGCTAATGCCACTAATGATGGGGCGACCTGGAGGGCAAATGGGATCCTTGTGTACTTTTGGAAGGTAATACATGATCGGGATACGCGGAACGGTAGGTATAAGATATTCCTTTTCCTTCTTATTCAGAATGTTAAGTTCTATCCCTTATTGACTAGAAGTGTAAGAGCCTTTTTATAGTCCCTTGTAGGATCCTTGATCAATAAACGATAGGTATTGGTGTCGCTAAGAATACGTGACATTTCGTCATAGTAAGCACTCTTATCCAAGATCACAATACCGCCCCCTTTATCAGCGGGGCGGATGGTGAGATCTTTAAGTTCACATCGGAGTTTAAACACTTGCGGAATGCTCTATTGTTCCGACAGGACGTCATATGACCTATAGGGTGCGCGTGCGCCGCCGGCGTTGTGAACACAGCGAACACCCGCGATTGCCCAGTAACTGAGCAGGGATGTGGAGCTCTGTGTGTAAACACAGAGCTCCAAGTCCTGTCAGGGAGAGAGGAGACCGATCTGTGTCCCTTGTATATAGGGACACAGATCGGTCATCTCCCCCAGTCACTCCCCCTACAGTTAGAACACACCCAGGATACACATTTAACCCCTTCCCCGCCCCCTAGTGGTTAACCCCTTCCCTGCCAGTCACATTTATACAGTAATCAATGCATATTTATAGCACTGTTCACTGTATAAATGTCAATGGTCCCAAAAGTGTCCGATGTGTCCGCTTTAATGTTGCAGTCCCGAAGAAAAACGCAGATCGCCGCCATTCCTAGTAAAAAAAAGAAAACATTTTTTCATGTCCCCTATTTTGTAGGCAATATAACTTCTGCGCAAACCAGGTTATTGCAATTTTTTTTTTTTTTACCAAAAATATGTAGAAGAATACGTATCGGCCTAAACTTTTTTTGTTTATAGCCCAAAAAATAAAAACCGCACAGGCGATCAAATACCACCAAAAGAAAGCTCTATTTGTCGGGGCAAAAAAAGATGCCAATTTTGTTTGGGAGTAATGTCGCACGACCGCAATTGTCAGTTAAAGCGGCGCAGTGCCGGAAGCTAAAATCTCGTCTGGGCAGGAAAGGGGTGTATGTGCACAGTAGGCAAGTGGTTAAAGGAGTTGTAAAGGACATTTTTTTTTTTGCTTAAATTACTGTTTACAGGGTATAGAGACATAATAGTTAACTGATTCCTTTTTAAAACGATTAAAAATAGATAAAAAAAAACAATCATATAATGTACCTTTAGTTTCAGTTTCGTTTTTGCATGTTATGCTGCCTCTGTGCTGTATAGAGCCATAGAGAAGTGAGGGTTTGAAAACGAAACTAGAAGCTCTCAGTACTGTGGTCCAAAGGAAACGGACAACCAGGAAATGTCCAGAACAGAGCAGAATTACAGCAACATCAGAGCAAAAATAAATAATGAGGACATGAAACCAGGACTGCAGTAAGGTAAAGGAAGCTATTTAGCTAAAAAAAAAAAAATTATTTTAGTGACCCTTTAAGCCCTGTCTTAATATCAGGGTTATCCTGAATTATTTTATTAGGTAAGGGTTCAAGATCCCCAAGTACCAGCTCTCGGAACACGGCTATCGACAGAGCAATAGCGCCTGGGGGATTGAATAACGAAGGATTGGCTAGACCTGAGTGCACAGTGTCGCCAATTTGGTAAGTGGAGGAGGAATTGTAAGGATTAGAAATGAAGTATACGTGTGTATTTTTGGACATCAATAAAAGTGGTGAATTTATTGAGTTTCTTAGAAGGGTCATATTTTAAGCCTTTATTTACAGTTTTTCTCTATTGTTTTAGCTCATTTCTTGAAACAGAAATGACATTCTCAAAACTCTAAGATCATTTGGCAAAACAGTCTTACAGTTCAGCACAACACTAAAACTCACATGCAAAAGCTCATATCTCTCCCAAAACTGTTCACTCTTGCTTCAAAACCGTATTCATTTCCCATATAAAGAGTCAGTGCCCTCAAAATGGCAAATATTTTTCTCAATTGCTTTGGCTCATTTCTTGATACAGACCGGACGTTCTCAGCTCTCTTGGTACTTTTTCCAAAATAACCTGGATGGTTCGGCACAACACCATGGTTCACCTTCAAAAATTCATATCTTTCCCAAAACAGTTCACTCATGTGTCAAAACTAAATTTCTTTCTCATTCAAATAGTCAGTGCCCCCAAAATGCTTCATCCCTTTGGCATTGTGTAAGCACTGCAAGTCAAAATGTTTAGATGTTTTCTCTCTATGGCAGAGGACCATTGAAATATCCCTCATGTCCACCTTTCAGTCTTAGCCCAGTCCTTCATTGACAATGGTTACTGTACAGTTTTTGTCTAGCTAACTGAATACAATTGTGTATAAAACTGAAAAAAAATAAAAAAAATTGGGGGAAGGGTCGCCTCCAAGGTTTGACATCACACATTGCACTCATACTGCCAAGGAAAAATTACTTTACAGTATTGTAACCATTATCATTCACACACAAAGTACCCTATTTATTGGCGTATACCGCGCACTATTTTGCCCTAAAAATCAGGGCAAAATCGTGGGTGCGCGGTATACGCCGATACCCGCTTTCCCGCCACAAGTTTGAATACTGCGCCGGCATATACCGAGCGCAGTACACTCGTGTATCTTTGGGCAGTCTCGGCGCCTCTCGCGCTGACGTTCTGAGCATACAGGACGTCAGCGCGAGAGTTGCCGAGCCTGCCCGACGATACAAGAGTGTACTGCGCTCGGTATATGTCGGCGCAGTATTCAAACTCGGCGCGGGAAACGAGCGGGGAGGACGTGAGGACGCCGCAGAAGGACACCGGACCCGACGAAGAGGACACCCGAAGCCGCAGAAGGACACCGGACCTGACGAAGAGGACACCCGAAGCCGCAGACGGACGCCGGACCCGACGAGGCCGCCGATGGACACCGCGCAAGACACCAAAACTGTAAGTAAAAAAAAAAGATTCGGGGCAACTTTAGGGGTGCGCGGTATACGCGGGAGCGCGTTATACCGCGATAAATACGGTAACTTCCATACTTCAGAGTAAAAAGAAAATGTATACAGCATAATATATACGGAAATATAAATGCACAAACATGAAACAAGGAAAATTACATGTAGCCTACAATGCTGTAAATAAAGCTGGAGTTTTACAACTACTGTAACATCTCTTCACTGGTCGCTGTCCTCACCCTCCCTCTCCTGTCCACCGTCCTCACCCTCCCTCTCCTGGGCACCGTCCTCACCCTCCCTCTCCTGGGCACCGTCCTCACCCTCCCTCTCCTGTCCACCGTCCTCACCCTCCTGCCCATCCACACGCTACTGTCTGTCTGGCCACAGATTTTCGTCAACATCACATCGTATATTCTCCCTTGCGATGCAACGAGGGAAGAAACAGCGTGCATGTTGCAACCATCCCCTACACTGATCTCCTGTAATATCCTGATAGGCAGCGTCCATTGTATGGATCAGGGACCTCTGATCTTGAGCCCGATGCTCATACACTCTCCACCTCCAAGTGGAGAAAAACTCCTCAATAGTATTGAGGAAAGGAGAGTAAGGTGGTAGGAACACCATATCCATCCTTGGATGAGCAGTGAACCAGGCCCTGATAAGCGGGCCATGGTGAAAATTCACATTGCCCCATACAATTATATTTTGTGGTAGGTGAGGCCCTATGAGACCTTTCTCATTTTCAGGGATCAAATCCAAATGAAGGTGGTCCAAGAAGATGAGGAGCTTCTGTGTATTGTATGGGCCAAGACTGGGGATGTGAGTGGCCACACCATTCTCAGAAATGGCAGCACACATAGTTATATTGCCCCCTCGCTGTCCTGGGACATCCACCGTGTCCCGGTGGCCAATAAAATTACAGCCACGTCCTTGGCCAGGTTGAAGCCAGCCTCATCCACATACACGGGTATGTGAGAGGTCTCGTTTCCTTCCAGTGCCATTATTCTCTACAATAGAGTAAAAAAAGAAAACATCAAATCAGTCATACAGAAGAGTCATACACTAGAGTTACAGACAGCTACATAGGAATGTTCTATGTTCCACAAGTTCAATATACTACTGGCCAGTATTCCAGTGGTTCCAAACCTGGGGTACATGTTCTCAGAATTGGGGACCCAGTCGAATACTGGGGCCCCCGCCACAGCTTTAAATTTTCAGGGCCAACATGGTCCCAGAACCAGGAACACCGCGTGGCACGCGCACCCCTGTCTGGTAGGCCATCTCGCCCGGGGGCCGTGATGTGTGGTCACCCTAAAGGTGGGTGCCACCTCAGGAAAAGAACCCCGCCTCAATGGCGTCTGCTCCAGAAGTATCCCCCAGCATGCCCAGCGAGAGAAACTCCCTCCCGATTGGCTGCTGGCAAGAGGCACCCCAGCCTGGACTCCACTGTCGCCCCGGGGTGGTATGACACCCCAGCAACCACAGAATGGACCCGCAGCACAGCCCAGCTGAAACAGAGACCCTTTGTAAAATTGCAATCAGAATCAGTCAACTACACTCTGATTATCCCTTAACTTTTACAGTAATAGCACCGCTACTTGGAAGTACACAGGCGCTACATCTACAATATTTTTCTTGTCATTGTTAGTATCATACGTAACATCCCACTGAGGTAAGATACTGTTATACTGTAGGCCTAACACACACACACACACTAAATGAATATGTAAATGAATAAACATATTTGTTGCTCTATGCACAGTGTCCTGTCCTATACATTATATAATTCCATCATTGATTGTGAGGCCATGGCTGATGACATGGTTTATAATTGTGGCCCGAATTTCATCAGGGACAGCACGGTGTCTTCGTGCTCCTCGGCCTCTTCCCCCTATTCCACCACCACGTACCCTTACTCCTCCTCCTCCTCCTCTTCTTCCTCGAGCAGACAGTTGCCATTGTTCATTTACTTGGCCAGGTGACTCCATGTTCAGAAAGTGTACTGGTCCTGCATGGTCAAGCTCTATATATACATGTTTGGCAGCATTCACAGTTATGGACAGCACCTGTCAGGTACAGTAACTAAACATACTGTTTGATTGGTCATCTGAGACCAACTCCAACTCCTCCTTCGTAAGTTCTAGTTGCACCTGACTGTCAATTGCTGTAATCATTTTATCAAATGTTCCAAGAGATTCATATATGGTATTCATGGTATTATGTTCCTGAATCATTTTGACAATTGAACAGACTATTGTGCATGTGATGACTTAAACAATGAAATGACGCTGACACGTTTTGGAGAGAACGACCATAAGACTGAAGAAATGACAATCAGTTTAGATCAACAAGATTTATTCAATTGGAAATTGTGCTAAATGTAGGCTACTTGTACTAAATCATTTGAAAAATGTACTGAGACAGTGAGACATGTACTGAGACATTTGCAATTTGATGAAATGAATGAGAAATGCCATTCAGTTGTGAACAATTGCGAAGTGGTTTGGAGATTTGTCCATGTTGTTTTGAGAATGTCATTTCTGTTTCAAGAAATGAGCCAAAACAATGGAGAAAAACTGTAATACAAGCTCCTCAGCTTCAGTAAATATGGCTTTGCTGAGATTGAAAATACCAAAATCGTTTAGACACGTCTTCTTTTTGCGAGACCGCCTCCCCCCCTCTGGAGCCCCGTTTCTTTCGGGTATTCTCTTGTAATCGCCCATTTCTCTGAGAAAACCCGATGATTGGGATGGCTCAGCATGATTTTTGTTGTATTGTAAGGGGATCTATTATAGAAGTCCTGTTCTCTCTCTTTATAGGAATAAGGAGAATAGTGAGATTCTCGGGTAGACTCTTCACGTAAAGGTGAGTATCTATTGTGCGTCCGAATGGGTGTTGTATATTGATGATAGTTCTCTCTATAGTGTTGA
The DNA here is from genome assembly GCF_905171775.1 of Rana temporaria. Lineage (NCBI taxonomy): Eukaryota > Metazoa > Chordata > Amphibia > Anura > Ranidae > Rana > Rana temporaria. Next base: position 107,874,681 of record NC_053499.1, read on the forward strand.
TCATGCCATCTCTGTGATGATCTAGATTGGTCATATTGTTGAGAATGATGTCTATTCGTATTTCCTATGGGATGACCTCTACCTCTATTTCTATTAGGTCCCCTTCCCCCACCATGGTGGACATGTGACCCTCCCTGATGGGAATTTGGTGTGTATGTATTCGGATGTCTATATTTAGGGCCACCAGGGGTGGGTGGAGAATTTGTTTGAGTTGTCAACCTAGAGCCCACAGAAAGGGGCAATCGGGGCTGACTGGCGGGCAAAGGCGGGGCCGAGGTATCCATCTGTGAAAGTTCTTCATTAGTATTATGTGTAATATTGTCTTTCTTTTGCCAACTGAAAACGTTATGGGTTTTGTAATCATTGACATCTCGGGTATACTTTTTTTGTTTCTTAGTTCTTTGATCACATTGCTCTTTCTCTAAATGATTTTTAAGATTAGTAGAGAGAGTGAGATATTCAGAAGTGGACTTGTGTGGTGCCAATTTCTCTTTTAGTTCCTTAATTTCTTTGTCAATGGTTGAGATTCTCATGCGTTTTTTATCAGACAAGAAATTTAAGAAACTAATACCAGCTTCATTACAGTTTTTCTCTATTGTTTTGGCTCATTTCTTGAAACAGAAATGACATTCTCAAAACTCTAAGATCATTTGGAAAAACAATCTTACAGTTTAGCACAACACTATAACTCAGGTGCAAAAGCTCATATCTCTCCCAAAACTGTTCACTCATGCTTCAAAACCATATTCCTTTCCCATATAAAGAGTCAGTGCCCTCAAAATGGCAAATATTCTTCTCAATTGCTTTGGCTCATTTCTTAATACAGACCGGACGTTCTCAGCTCTCTTGGTACTTTTGCCAAAATAACCTGGATGGTTCGGCACAACACCATGGTTCACCTTCAAAAGTTCATATCTTTCTCAAAACAGTTCACTCATGTGTCAAAACTAAATTTCTTTCTCATTCAAATAGTCAGTGCCCCCAAAATGCTTCATCCCTTTGGCATTGTGTAAGCACTGCAAGTCAAAATGTTTAGATGTTTTGTCTCTATGGCAGAGGACCATTGAAATATCCCTCATGTCCACCTTTCAGTCTTAGCCCAGTCCTTCATTGACAATGGTTACTGTACAGTTTTTGTCTAGCTAATTGAATACAATTGTGTATAAAACTGAAAAAAAGAAAAGATTTTAGGGTAAGAGTCGCCTCCAAGGTTTGACATCACACATTGCACTCATACTGCCAAGGAAAAATTACTTTACAGTATTGTAACCATTATCATTCACACACAAAGTAACTTCCATACTTCAGAGTAAAAAGAAAATGTATACAGCATAATATATACGGAAATATAAATACACAAACATAAAACAAGGAAAATTTTATTTAGCCTACAATGCTGTAAATAAAGCTGGAGTTTCACAAGTACTGTAACATCTCTTCACTGGTCGCTGTCCTCACCCTCCCTCTCCTGACCACCGTCCTCACCCTCCTGCCCACCGTCCTCACCCTCCTGGCCACCGTCCTCACCCTCCCTCTCCTGGCCACCGTCCTCACCCTCCCTCTCCTGGCCACCGTCCTCACCCTCCTGCCCACCGTCCTCACCCTCCCGCCCACCGTCCTCACCCTCCCTCTCTTGGCCACTGTCCTCACCCTCCCTCTCCTGTCCACCGTCCTCACCCTCCTGCCCATCCACACGCTGCTGTCTGTCTGGCCACAGATTTTCGTCAACATCACAGCGTATATTCTCCCTTGCAATACAACGAGGGAAGAAACGGTGTGCATGTCGCAACCATCCCCTACACTGATCTCCTGTAATATCCTCACAGGCGGCGTCCATTGCATGGAGCAGGGACCTCTGATCTTGAGCCCGATGCTCATACACTCTCCACCTCCAAGCGGAGAAAAACTCAGAGAGTAAGGTGGTAGGAACACTATATCCATCCTTGGATGAGCAGTGAACCAGGCCCTGATAAGCGGGCCATGGTGAAAATTCGCATTGCCCCATACAATTATATTATGTGGTAGGTGAGGCCCTATGAGACCTCTCTCATTTTCAGGGATCAAATCCAAATGAAGGTGGTCCAAGAAGATGAGGAGCTTCTGTGTATTGTGTGGGCCAAGACTGGGCATGTGAGTGGCCACACCATTCTCAGAAATGGCAGCACACATAGTTATATTGCCCCCTCGCTGTCCTGGGCCATCCACTGTGGCCCGGTGGCCAATAAAATTACGGCCACGTCTTTGGCCCTTGGCCAGGTTGAAGCCAGCCTCATCCACATACACGGCTATGTGAGAGGTCTCGTTTACTTCCAGTGCCATTATTCTCTACAATAGAGTAAAAAAAGAAAACATCAAATCAGTCATACAGAAGAGTCATACACTAGAGTTACAGACAGCTACATAGGAATGTTCTATGTTCCACAAGTTCAATATACTACTGGCCAGTATTCCAGTGGTTCCAAACCTGGGGTACATGTTCTTCTCAGAATTAGGGACCCAGTCGAATACTGGGGCCCCGCCACAGCTTTAAATGTTCCGGGCCAACATGGTCCCGGAACCAGGAACACTGTGTGGCACGGGCACCCCTGTCTGGTAGGCCATCTCGCCCGGGGGCCGTGATGTGTGGTCACCCTAAAGGTGGGTGCCACCTCAGGAAAAGAACCCCGCCTCAATGGCGTCTGCTCCTGAAGTACCCTCCCCCAGCATGCCCCGCGAGAGAAACTCCCTCCCGATTGGCTGCTGGCAAGAGGCACCCCAGCCTGGACTCCACTGTCGCCCCGGGGTGGTATGACACCCCAGCAACCACAGAATGGACCCGCAGCACAGCCCAGCTGAAACAGAGACCCTTTGTAAAATTGCAATCAGATTCAGAGTCAACTACACTCTGATTATCTCTTAACTTTTACAGTAATAGCACCGGTACTTGGAAGTACACAGGCGCTACATCTACAATATTTTTCTTGTCATTGTTAGTATCATACGTAACATCCCACTGAGGTAAGATACTGTAATACTGTAGGCCTATCACACACACTAAATGAATATGTAAATGAATAAACATATTTGTTGCTCTATGCAGTGTCCTGTCCTATACATTATATAATTCCATCATTGATTGTGAGGCCATGGTTGATGACATGGTCTATAATTGTGGCCCGAATTTCATCAGGGACAGCATGGTGTCTTCGTGCTCCTCGGCCTCTTCCCCCTATTCTATCACCACGCACCCTTACTCCTCCTCCTCTTCTTCCTCCAGCAGACAGTTGCCATTGTTCATTTACTTGGCCAGGTGACTCCATGTTCAGAAATTGTACTGTTCCTGCATGGTCAAGCTCTATATATACATGTTTGGCAGCATTCACAATCATGGACAGCACCTGTCAGGTACAGTAACTAAACATACTGTTTGATTGGTCATCTGAGACCAACTCCAACTCCTCCTTCGTTAGTCAAGTTCTAGTTGCACCCAACTGTCAATTGCTGTAATCATTTTATCAAATGTTCCAAGAGATTCATATATGGTATTCATGGTATTATGTTCCTGAATAATTTTGACAATTGAACAGACTATTGTGCATGTGATGACTTAAACAATGAAATGACGCTGACACGTTTTGGAGAGAACGACCATTAGACTGAAGAAATGACAATCAGTTTAGATCAACAAGATCTATTCAATTGGAAATTTTTCTAAATGTATGCTACTTGTACTAAATCATTTGAAAGATGTACTGAGACAGTGAGACATATACTGAGACATTTGCAATTTGATGAAATGAATGAGAAATGCCATTCAGTTGTGAACAATTGCGAAGTGGTTTGGAGATTTGTCCATGTTGTTTTGAGAATGTCATTTCTGTTTCAAGAAATGAGCCAAAACAATGGAGAAAAACTGTAAAGTAACAGAACCAAGGTTCTGTTTCAGTGTCTCCCTGTTGGGGGTGCACGTCCCATCTTAGACCCCGTGGTACCATCCTTTCCTTGAAATATTGTTCCAAAAAAGCTATATCCCATTCGAGATGCAATTCTGAAACCATGAGTTTTTTAATCTCATGAACAATCCCCCTAATTCTGAATCTGCACTCAATGCAGTGAATACCCCTTAAGTGTTGAGTGAGCGGCTAGACATATAGTCAAAGACGTCCATCTCCACAGAGAGGAGTATCTCAAAATTAAGATGGGATAAAGTGCGGCTGCGGTAAACAAATCAAATAAATATGTGAAAAATGTAGGGGAGAAAACCGCGCTGCTAAAGGGAAAAAGGGCAGCTGCAGTGCTAGCACACAACATGCAGAAAATATGTGAGAAAAGTTAAATATAAAAAATTGTGCTGCGCTAATGAATCAATCTAGACCTGTGTGGTCGTGATGTGGACATGTACAAAAAATGGTGCAACCAAATGTACACAAAATATGTGAAGGAAAATGGTGTATAAACAGTATAAATGCGGCAGCAGATATATATGCGTATAAGACCAAGTGACAGTGAATATAGTCCAATACTAAAAAATATTAATACAAATAGTCATGAGTCAGTTCAGGAGAGGGTCCATGTAAATGGTTGACGATGTTAATCAAGAACGATCCTCGCAAACAAGGTGAGATGTGGGACATGGAACAATACTGGTAAACTTGATGGTAGAAACCAATAAAGATATAAACATGAATCCAAAAAGGTATAAGATGGGTACTCTTACCATGTGGCGTGGACCCAGAACCCATCAAGAATGGGTTAAGTAGGCAAAGGTACGAGTGATGGTATCTCTAGCACCTCCAAAGGTAATCTCTGGTACAATCCAGAAGTTCCTCCCATCTGTTCACCGATATATTCAAGAGATCAGGAAGCTCCAAACACGATCACTGGTTCCCAGCAGCTCGATGGTGCAAACAGCAAAAGGCAGAAATGGAAATATCCCTCTGGGGATTTACGGCATGGCATAAAAAGGAACAAGAAAAACAGGCCTCCACATGGCGCAGGTCAGAAAGTAAACCCAAGGGATTTTAAATAAAAAATAATGTACAAAAGGCAAAAAAGACAAATAAAAATGATAAAATAAAAATTGTAAAAATCCTGCGATGGTTACAATGGTGATCACTGATAAAAAAGGCGCAGAATAGGCAACAAGCATAGAACCCTATGCATTTCGTCCTATAGGACTTCTACAGGGGTATATCTCAGCCTGCTGCTTCTGTGCTTACATAATACTGGCCAAATAGTATTAATGTACCCATATGATCCGTGCTCGTCCAATAGTGCTGCTGCCCCTCGTCTGACGTATTCGCATGTATTTTGCGCTATGCAGAAGGGAGGAGTTTCGGCTGCACACGCCCCGCTGGCTCCGACGAACTCAGGGGCGTGTCGCTCTGTTCCAGCCTGTTGAGACGTGAGTTCCCTTTGTGATGGACGTCCGCGGTGATGCAAGTGTGCTGAGGGTGGCATCCACACTGAGGGCTCTGGTGTGATGGGCCGGATTTAATGATGCAATGACGCTAAGCGTCGATGGGCAGGTATTTCTGATGCAATGACGCTGAACTCCTCGATACTACATCTGGATTGGTCATTTGCACACACACCTCCATGAATGGTTACCATGATACTGACGACATATCTGGCTTGACAAGCTGTGAGTGGCCACCCAGAATGAGGCTTGAGGTGCAAACTGACTCCACATGTCAGGAAGTTAATGTCCTGGCAATTATACTACTATGTGAGTGGCCATTCAAAATGAGCCTTGAGGTGCAAACTGACTCCACATGTCAGAAGTAAATGTCCTGGCAATTATACTACTATGTGAGTGGCCATTCTGAATGAGGCTTGAGGTGCAAACTGACTCCACATGTCAGGAAGTGAATGTCCTGGCAATTATACTATTATGTGAGTGGCCATTCAGAATGAGGCTTGAGGTGCAAACTGACTCCACATGTCAGGAAGTGAATGTCCTGGCAATTATACTACTATGTGAGTGGCCATTCAGAATGAGGCACAAACTGACTCCACATGTCAGGATGTGAATGTCCTGGCAATTATACAATTATCAGTGTAACAGTATATAAGCGCAGAAGCAGAAGGCTGAGATATACCCCTGTAGAAGTCCTACAGGACGAAATGCATAGGGTTCTTTGCTTGTTGCTTATTCTGCGCCTTTTTTATCAGTGATCACCCTTGTAACCATCGCAGGATTTTTACAATTATTATTATTATTATCTTCTTTTTTTTGCCTTTTGTACATTATTTTTTAATAAATATCCCTTGGGTTTACTTTCTGACCTGCGCCATGTGGAGGCCTGTCTTTCTTGTTCCTTTTTATGCCATGCCGTAAATCCCCGGAGGAATATTTCCATTTCTGCCTTTTGCTGTTTACACCATCGAGCTGCTGGGAACCAGTGATCGTGTTTGGAGCTTCCTGATCTCTTGAATATATCGGTGAACAGATGGGAGGAACTTCCGGATTGTACCAGAGGTGCTAGAGATACCATTACTCTTACCTTTGCCTACTTGACCCATTCTTGAGGGGTTCTGGGTCCACGCCACATGGTAAGAGTACCCATCTAATACCTTTTTGGATTCATGTTTATATTTTTATTGGTTTCTACCATCAAGTTTACCAGTATTGTTCCATGTCCCACATCTCACCTTGTTCGCGAGGATCGTTCTTGATTAACATCGGCAACCATTTACATGGACCCTCTCCTGAACTGACTCATGACTATTTGTATTAATATTTTTTAGTATTGGACTATATTCACTGTCACTTGGTCTTATACGCATATATATCTGCTGCCGCATTTATACTGTTTATACACCATTTTCCTTCACATATTTTGTGTACATTTGGTTGCAACATTTTTTGTACATGTCCACATCACGACCACACAGGTCTAGATTGATTCATTAGCGCAGCACAATTTTATAGATGTGAACGAGGCCTGAAAGTGAAATCGGTGCTGTAACACAAGGATAATGGGTAGGAGGAGAGAGTAGTGGAATTATAACGGTGCTAAGTTATTGAGATATCAACATAACAGTAATTTTAATTATTTATTAAAATATCATGAAATATATAAATCACATGACGAACAGATTGTTTAAAAACATGTATATTGTTACAAACATATTGTTTTTTCTGGGTCGCTGGAAATCCCAACTTGGAATATCCTGACGGTCAGGTAAGATGTCAATTCCCAATATATTTCCCCAAAAATTACTTAATCGGGGGTTACACTATGACCAGAAATTAGACAGCCAGCTCTAATAAAAATAAAAAACAACATGTAAACCAAACATACAAATATATAAACATATAATATAGTTTTGCCATATAGATAAGGACAAGTGCTGACCTGTCCCCCCGGATAGGGACTACCTTGATCCTGCCAAAAATGTAAGGAATCAACATACGACCCTACACAATAGGTGCAGAACCCTAATCCTGAATTTCCAGATCTGTGTAAGGGCAAAGCTCAGCCGTAGGGGGAGAAAAGAGACCCAGCTGTGAGGAACAAAGAGCCTAATGAGTGCTATGTTCCAAGATGGCATAGAATTAATTAAATATAATTAGTTTAAATAGACAGGGCTTACTATGTTTGATAATTGCAAACACTTGCGGAGACAGACAGATAACCAAGGATAATGGGGCTCCATTCAAATCCGTGTGTTTCCTTTCATTTCAGAAATGCTCTGCACCAAAAATTGCATTAAAAAACGCATGAAGTCCCACTCTAAAAATTAGTTCTGAAGCTTCTTTGGGGCGATTGCTGTGTGTAAGGCAGCCCATTCAGGTATGATGAGTGAAAATGCTCCAAAACGCCCCCTGCTAACATCGCATGGTCCCGCTATGCAGAGTTGTGAACGGTGCTTGACAGCTGATTGTTTCTGTTCACTCCCTCCTATATACTTGTCTAAATTTGGCCATGCAATATGATTCTATATTGTGTATTTAGTGAGAAGGGTGATCACTGATTGCAATTCATTTAAAAAAACATGCGGCTGGGAATGGGTGAGAGGGTGGATGATGCAGGGTGTGTGCTAATAAGGTCAGCTGGTCAACACCTTCCTGTGGCATCTCCTATATAGTGTAGCGCCCCCTTACTTTCAGTATGGGCACTACGCTAAAGTTAGTGGGGAATGGGAGAGTTATTTGGCTCCCATTCACAATTTGTTAAATTGTGGGCTGCTGTCATTCCTGAACTATCCTGTAGGTCAGTCTGCGCTCCAGGGGTGTTGTTTCCACCCCTGGGTGACAGGTGGCGCTAGAGGGGTTCTGGCAGAGCCACTCTTCCCCAGCAGCCAATTAGAGGAGTTTTCCCTCGTGGGGCATGCTGGGAAGGGGTATATCTGTGGCAGACGCCATCTTTATTGGTTCTTCCCGCGGGTTCCAGGTGCGGCATCCACCTTTTAGGGTGCGTGCATCCAACGGACCCCGGCGATGGCCTTCCAGGTCGGGGTCGCATGCTACGCGGAGCTACATATGGCTGAGAGGGGCCCCCGGTGACTTACTGGGTCCCCCGCTTTACTGAGAAGATCCCAAGCTAGGTGCTGCTCGATTGGGGGGTCGGCTTGAGGAGAACCCGGAGGCAGGTTGTCCAACAGGTCTTGAACGAACCATCTGGGATCTGGTGACCGGAATGCTGACAGGTACTCTTTGCTGTCATCCGGTGACCTATGTTCAATCTATTGGGAGGATTCGCTCAATTCGTCCATTTAGCTCATTCAAGTAATAGGCCTGTGGCAGAGGCCCTAGAGCCAGGCCTGTTCCTCCCAGCAACATAAAGTGACATTTCGGCTGCCAGGCTTGTGGCAGAAGTCTGTCCTGGGGCACTTCACCCACTCTGGCTAGAGTGGCGACGAACTGTGACTAATATTACTGTATTGCCGAGAGCAGGATTGCTCTGTTTATATCCAGGCCTGATACCGCAAGTTCTCTATCGCTTCATCAACCTTTTTCCTTCCTACTGCATGTTGATGTTGGCTATGTTGGGCCTGAAATAAAGCATTTGAAAACCTTCCTTCATGTACTGGACATTCGCTCACTGCTTTATTCATCAGTTACACCCCTAGATGACACTGAGGTAACTTAATACGCCGATCCCAACAACAAACCAGCGGCTCCTGCGGGGGTAGCGATACAATAGTCTGACCAGGAAGTAAGGCAGAAGCAATGGATATGTTTGGAAACATGGATGAGGACAAGTGAAGTAAGTGACTGTAGATTTCATGGAAAGCTTTGATATTTTTGCAAAAAAAAAAAAAAAGTACATGAAAACTATATTGGTACATAAGGGAGCTGGAATTTAGAAAAAGGTGAACTTATCCTTTAACGTTAATGTGTGTGTAAAGGCAGGCATCCCAATACTTTTGGTAATATAGTGCATTAGGGATGAGCCGAACATACCCGCGTTCGGTTCGCACCAGAACGTTCGAACTGACCGACCGTTGGCGCGAACATTTAGAACCCCATTGAAGTCTATGGGACTCGAACGTTCAAATTCAAAAGTGCTCATTTTAAAGCCCAATATTCAAGTTATTGTTGAAAAACGTCTCTGAGAACCCGGGTCTTGCCCCAGGGAACATGTATCAATGGAAAAAAAAGTTTTAAAAACTGTAGTTTTTTTCTGGAGCAGCGATTTTAATGATGCTTAAAGTGAAAAAAAAAATCAAAAATTCCTTTAAATATCGTACCTGCTGGGTGTCTATAGTAGTGGCACGTGTTAAAAAATGTCCCTGCACAACATGAGATTACTCTCAGAAAAAAGTAATTTAATACTGCTTGCGGCTTCAATGTAATGTTTGGTCCCTGCAATATGGATAAAAATCATGGAAAAAAATAGCATGAGTTTCCCCACCACCACTCCGCCCAAGTCATTACAAGACCCAGTGCCGATCCTGACCTCCCTGCGGCCTTAAGCAAAATGACATGGCACATTAAAAATGAGAAGCAGGGGGCTCTGACGACAGTGACATGTCACATTAAAGAAAGTTGAGAAACGGGGGGAGGGGGTGTTTTGCTGTCGGTAATGACTCAGCCAGTGAGTTTAGAAGCGGGGTGAGGGGGAGAAAATGACTTCTCACCAGGCGGGGCCTCTAGTAATTTGGGGGGCCCTTTGCAGCTTTGCGGGGCCCTAAGCGGCTTGCATAGTGAGCCTATAGGGAGGATCGGCCCTGACAAGACCCTTTGGCCCTATATACTTTGAACAGCAGTATACAGGCGGTGCAAACAAGACAAGGACTGTAGGTTTGTTAAGTAGAATCTGAACCATGTCATACTTTGCTGCTGCATATTGCACAATTTCCTAAAGAGACCCTCAACAAACTACATGACACTTGTGCCGCCTGGTGATGAGGCCATTGATGTTCCAGTGGTGGCCCGTGAGCCTGTGGCCATACAGGCTTGGCCCCCCAAAGCGCACGTGCTGTGTGGCAACTGGCAACAATATGTCGATTATTCTAGGGGTGGGGGGGGGGGGGGCGGCCATTACAATGCCAGATCTTGGCTGAATAAATTATGTTTTTGGGAAAGAAAAATTCTAGAAAAAAGGGGGGTTGCCACCCGGGGCCCCCTTTGAACAAATTCTGTGAAGAACTCCTGTTCTCTGAAGGCCTCCATTATTTCTGCAAGTCAAAATGTATCTAAAAAACTAATGTCAGTCAAGCCTTAGCTTTCTCCCCATATCTAACCCACAAACTCATCCACTGATCATAAAGTCCAAAAATCAAGTTTCGTATCGTCCTACTGCACGATCGTTTGCCCGACGTTTTCTACCGACTGCGAATGACGTTCTCACTCTTGCAATATCCCTTGTACACTACGCATGCAAGAAGCTCCGCACGTCTCCCCGCCCATGACGATCGTGCTAGTAATTGCCACGCCACTTTTCGGTCGGTCAATGCACTTCACTGAAGACATCATGGCGGACACTCAGGAGAGACAGGAAGCTGCAACCAGTTATTAAGGAGAGAGGCCAGGCACACACCAGGAGCAAGAGGAGGTACAAAGCCACCAACATGGCTTTTGATGAAATGGTGGAGATGGTTGCCATCCTTAAAAAGGAGGACTATCACTGTCTAAAAGGGCCTTACAAGAACCCCAAAAAGGTCAAGGCCAAAATAATAAAGAATGTTCAGAGGACTCTCCATCTGAAATTTAAGGTGCAGAGGTCAAGGGAGCAGTTGAGGAAGAGGTGGTCAGACCTCAAAAGAAGAGAACCGGAGCAGCTAGAGAGAATTCAAAGAGTCCTCAGAAGACGTAAGTTATTTAAAAGTGTACTTTGATTATTTGTTTTTATTATTTTGCGGCATGTGCTTTTTCTTTCAGGTTGTGTGTATATATACAGTCCAAGAATAGATGTCTCAAGGTTCATGTTTGTGGGCATAATGGTTGTTCATTCTATATATGATCATTTTATGTGAGACCAATTTTTTAGTTAATGTAGATGTGTTATTAACTATATTTAACCACTTAAGCCCCGAATCAAAATGCTGCCTAAAGACCCAAGGGGTTTATACAGTTCGGGACTGCATCGCTTTAACAGACAATTGCGCGGTCGTGCGACTTGGCTCCCAAACAAAATTGGCGTCCTTTTTTCCCCACTAATAGAGCTTTCTTTTGGTGGTATTTGATCACCTCTGCGGTTTTTATTTTTTGCGCTATAAACAAAAATAGAGCAACAATTTTGAAAAAAATTCAATATTTTTTACTTTTTGCTATAATAATAAATATCCCCCAAAAACATATATACATTTTTTTTCCCCTCAGTTTAGGCCGATACGTATTCTTCTACCTATTTTTGGTAAAAAAATCGCAATAATCGTTTATCGTTTATCGGTTGGTTTGCGCAAAATTTATAGCGTTTACAAAATAGGGGATAGTTTTAATGCATTTTTATTTTTTTTACTACTATTGGCGGCGATCAGCGATTTTTTTTCGTGACTGCGACATTATGGCGGACACTTCGGACAATTTTGACACATTTTTGGGACAATTGTCATTTTCACAGCAAAAAATGCATTTAAATTGCATTCTTTATTGTGAAAATGACAGTTGCAGTTTGGGAGTTAAACACAGGGGGCGCTGTAACATTTAGTGTTCACTTAGTGTGTGTTTACTACTGTAGGGGGGTGTGGCTGTAGGACTGACATCATCGATCGAGTCTCCCTTATAAAAGGGATCACTCAAACGATGCGCCGCCATAGTGAAGCACGGGGAAGCCGTGTTTACGCACGGCTCTCCCCGTTCTTCGGCTCCGGGGAGCGATCGCAACGGAGCGGCTATAGCCGCGCCGTCGTCCCGGATCGCTCCCCGAGGCTTACAGACTGCCGCATGTAGCGGGGGGGGGGGGTCCCGATACGTACATGTGCCTGTCCGTGCCATTCTGCTGACGTATATTTACATGAGGAGGTCTGCAAGTGGTTAAATAATCCAACTTAAGTCAATATACAGTAAAAGGCGAGTATGCTCAGCACAGCAGTTGATTACACATATGGACCCAGTAGCACAATGGTTGGCATGGCCGATCCGCCCTATAGGCTCACTATGCAAGCCGCTTAGGGCTTGCATAGCTGTTGAGGGCGGCTTGCATAGCGGCCCCGCAAAGCTGCGAAGGGCCCCCCAAATAACTAGAGGCCCCGCCTGGTAAGAAGTAATTTTCGCCCCCTCACCCTGCTTCTCAACTTGCTGGCTGCATGGGAGAAGAGGCAAGAAGTCAGCACCCCTTGCTTCTCAATTTAATGTAAGATGTCATTTACAACAGCAGAACACCCCCTCCCCCCACTTCTCAACTTTCTTTAATGTGACATGTCACTGTCGTCAGTGCCCCCCGCTTCTCATTTTTAATGTGCCATGTCATTTTGCTTTGGGCCCCAGGGAGGTCAGGATCGGCACTGAGTGTTGGTCACAAGAACAACCTAGTTAGCATGTCACACACAGGTGATCCAGTGTATACTTGCTGTTTTCCCATGTAGGAAACTTGGCCTAAAGATAGAGAAATGAAGCAGCTTTGGTAATGGATAAAATCCTGTGTTAAGCTTAGAAGGATTGTAAAAACAGACAATTGTACGACACTTTTTAAAAAAGAATAATTGATATTCCTCTTTCAGGCCTCTAATTTTTTTGATTCATCTATCTCTTTTTTTACAATCTCATAGACCGCAATCAAGCTGCAGCAGTGGAGCCGACCAACCCCACACAGTGCCAAGCCCCACCCTCGCCGGATGTGCAGGAAGTGCAAAATGCCACCACATCAGGTCAGTGTCATACAGCACAGCTTCAGGTAATACATGCAGGCCTGCATAATTTTAATACATGTTTTTTTTCCAAATTTCAGGTGTACAAGCTGTTGGGGGCGGCTTAGACACCCACAGTGCCCAGGTGCCAATTGGGGAGATAATGTCCTGCAGGGCACAAATAGAGGACACAAACCTCGCCCTCGAGAAGATCATAAAGAACAACAGAAAGGTGGACCAAAACCTGAAGAATCTTATTGATGTTCTGGGGAGGGTTTAAAAAAATAAAAAAATAAAATAAAAAAACAATAGATGTAGACAAGTATTTAAAAGCAAAAATATAGGGTCAGATTCAAAGCAGAGATATGACGGAGTATCTGAGATACTCCGTCGTATCTCTGAGGCCTTGTACTCACGGCAGGACATGTCCGATGAAAACGGTCTGCAGACCGTTTCCATCGGACATGTCTGGCCGGGGACTGCCCGGGGACTTCTGTTCGATGGCTATACACACCATCGAACAGAAGTCCGCGCGTAAACAATACGCGGGGCGTGTCCGCGGCGTCGACGCGTCGATGACGCGGTGTCGCCGCGACAATGACGCGGCGGCGTGGGCGGCCTGCCTTTAAAATGCTTCCACGCATGCGTCGAAGTCATTCGACGCATGCGAGGGATGGCGGGCGGCAGGACATGTACGGTAGGTCTGTACAGACGACCGTACATGTCCGGGCGGACAGGTTTCCAGCGGACTGTTTTAAAGCAAGTCCGGGAAACAGTTGTCTGCTCAGAAACGGTCTGTCAGACAATTGTTTGCTGGAATCCTGTCCGCGCGGCTGTACACACGACGGAACATGTCTACTGAAACTGGTCTGCGGACCAGTTTCAGCAGACATGTTTGGTCGTGAGTACGGGGCCTCAGAGTATCTATGCGACTGATTCATAGAATCAGTTACGCATCAATAGCCCTTAGATCCGACAGATGTAATTGTTTTACACTGTCGGATCTTAGGATGCAATACCGCGGCCGCCGCTGGGGGAAGTTCGCATCGTAAACCAGCGTCGGGTATGCAAATTAGTAGTTACGGCGATCCACAACAGTTTTTCGCGTTCGCTACGTCGCTGATAGTCTAGTTTCCCGTTGCGAAGTTAGTCGTCGTTTTAGGTGCCCTAACTTTACACAGCACATGTATGTGCTGTATAAAGTATGGCCGTCGTTCCCGCGTCGAAATGTAAAATTTTTTTCCTTCTTGCGTAAGACGTCCGGGAATACGGAAGTACGCTATGCACGTCGCCGTTTGAAAAAATGACGTCACTTCGCGCAAAGCACGGCGGGAAATTCAAAAGGGAGCATGCGCAGTAGGTCCAGCGCGGGAGCGTGCCTAATTTAAATGGCACACGCCCCTTTGAATTACGCGGGCCTACGCCGGAGGCCGCCAGCGTAAGTTTTCTCGCAAGTGCTTTGTGAATCAGGCACTTGTGCAATTTTTTTAGATTTTGGTTTGTGGTTCCCCTCAATATTTATACTAGACCCAAAGGGCCTGGTTATGGTCTGGGGGGGGAACCCATGCTGTTTTTTTCAATGAATTTTATCTGTATTGCCAGGACCCGACAATTCATTACAGCTGCGAGCAGTTTTAAATTACTCTTTTTCGTTTAGAAATGTCATTTTGCTACAGGGATTGTTCTAAACACGGGAAAACTGCGCCACTTTACAGGCATACTATAGACACCCCCTAGGTACGAATTTAAAGGAATATTTCACTTTTATTGTTTCACTTTAAGCATGATTAAAATCACTGCTCCCGAAAAAATGTCTGTTAAAACTTTTTTTGCATTGATTCATGTCCCCTGGGGCAGGACCCAGGTCGCAAAACCCTTGTTATGACAATACCATGCATATAAGGCCCCGTACACACGAGAGGATCGATCCGCTGGAATTGATCTGTGGACCGGCTCCAGCGGATAGATCCCCTGGTGTGTACGATCCAGCGGATCTGTTTCCGCGGATTTTTGTCCCCGGGGATGGATTTCCAGCGGATCAAAATTTCTTGACATGCTAAGAAATCGATCCGCTGGAATCCAGTCCAACGGATTGATCCGCTGGTCTGTACAGACTCACCGGATCAATCTGTCCGAATCCATCCCCCGCATGCGTCGTAATGATTCGACGCATGCGTGGAATTCCTTATATGACAGAGTCGCGCACGTCGCCGCGTCATCATCGCGGCGACGGCGCGACACGTCACCGCGGACGGAATTCCGCGGGGATTTTGATCTCACGGTTAGTACAACCATGAGATCAAAATCCGCCAGAGGATTTATCCGCGGAAACGGTCCCCCGGACCGTTTCCGCGGATAAATCCTCTCGTGTGTACCCGGCCTAAGCCTTTAACCACTTAAGGATCTTGCCTGTTTTTCAGACTTGGTGTTTACAAGATTAAAACATTTTTTTGTTGTTAGAAAATTACTTAGAACCCCCAAACATTATATATATATATATATTTTTTTTTCTAACACCCTAGAGAATAAAATGGCGGTCATTGCAATACTTTTTGTCACACCGTATTTGCGCAGCGGCCTTACAAGCGCACTTTTTTTGGAAAGAATTCACTTTTTTGAATAAAAAAAATAAGGCTGGATTCACACCTATGCAGTTTTAGTGCTTTTTGCATTACACATATTTGCACTACAGAACGTATTCCATAGGAAACCATGTTAAATGAACTGTAGTGCAAATCTGCAAAATGCAAAAAGCACTAAAAATGCATAGGTGTGAATCCAGCCTGATGCCACGTACACACCATCACTTTATGTGATGAAAAAAAACAACATTTTTAAAAACGTCAATTTAAATGACCGTGTGTGGGGGAAAACGTCTTTTTATGTCTTGTGAAAAACGACAAAAAAAAATTGAAGCATGCTTCAATTTTTTGTGTCGTTTTTCAAAACGTCGTTTTTTGTTTCACAAAAATTGACCGTGTGTAGCAAAAAACGACGTTTAAAACTACGTTTTTAAACCCGCACATGCCCAGAAGCTAGTTATAAAGTGAGCTTCAATGGAAAAAAGTGGTGAACGTAACCTCGCTTTGCTAGAGCACTGTGAAAAAACGATGGTGTGTAGGCAATATCGTTTTTGAAAATTTAAGTTTCAAAAATGTCGTTTTTTTCCATCACATAAAGTGATGGTGTGTACGCGGCATAAGAGTTAGGTTGCATCTTTTGAGTTACAGAGAAGGTCTAGGGCTAGAATTGTTGCTCTCGCTCTAATGATCGCGGTGATACCTCACTTGTGTGGTTTGAATACCGTTTTTTGGCTCATCCTTGGCGATACCACATGTGTGAGACATTTACACAGTATGGTCACATACAGAGGTCCAACATGCAGGGAGCACCATCAGGCATTCTACTGTAGAAGCATACATTACACAATATATCATTTCTAGACTACCTCTTGCACTTTAGAGACCCTGGAGCACCAGGACAATGGAAACACCCCAAAAATTACTACATTTTGGAAAGAAAACACACAACGTATAATCTATGAGGCATAATGAGTCTTTTGAACGTGTAATTTTTTTCTACAAGTTCTTTAATCACACGTAAGCGCATTTACTGCAAGTGCAATTTTGCTCTTTAATAGCACGTAAGCGCATTTACTGTAAGTCCAAGTTTGCTCTTTAATCACACGTAAGCGCATTTACTGTACGTGCATTTACTGTACGTGCAAGTTTGCTCTTTAATAGCACGTAAGCGCATTTACTGTAAGTGCACGTGTCCTGTTTTATTGCAACTAAGCGCATTTAGTGGAAGTGCAAGTTTGCTCTTTAATAGCACGTAAGCGCATTTATTGCAAGTCCAAGTTTGCTCTTTAATCGCACGTAAGCGATTTACTGTACGTGCAAGTTTGCTCTTTAATAGCACGTAAGCGCATTTACTGCAAGTCCAAGTTTGCTCTTTAATCGCACATAAGCGCATTTACTGTACGTGCAAGTTTGCTCTTTAATAGCACGTACGCGCATTTACTGCAAGTCCAAGTTTGCTCTTTAATCGCACGTAAGCGCATTTACTGCAAGTGCAAGTTTGCTCTTTAATCGCACGTAAGCGCATTTACTGTACGTGCAAGTTTGCTCTTTAATAGCACGTAAGCGCATTTACTGCAAGTACAAGTTTGCTCTTTAATCGCACGTAAGCGCATTTACTGCAAGTGCAATTTTGCTCTTTAATCGCATGTAAGTGCATTTACTGTAAGTGCAATTTTGCTCTTTAATCGCACGTAAGCGCATTTACTGCAAGTGCAATTTTATTCTTTGATTGGAAGTAAGCGCATTTACTGTACGTGCAAGTTTGCTCTTTAATAGCACGTAAACGCATTTACTGCAAGTGCAATTGTGCTCTTTAATCGCACGTGAGTGCATTTACTGTAAGTGCATGTGTCCTGTTTTTTTGCAACTAAGCGCATTTAGTGTAAGTGCAAGTTTGCTCTTTAATAGCACGTAAGCGCATTTACTGCAAGTCCAAGTTTGCTCTTTAATCGCACTTAAGCGCATTTACTGCAAGTGCAAGTTTGCTCTTTAATCGCACGTAAGCGCATTTACTGTACGTGCAAGTTTGCTCTTTAATAGCACGTAAGCGCATTTACTGTAAGTCCAAGTTTGCTCTTTAATCGCACGTAAGCGCATTTACTGTAAGTGCAAGTTTGCTCTTTAATAGCACGTAAGCGCATTTACTGCAAGTGCAAGTTTGCTCTTTAATAGCACGTAAAAGCAATTACTGTAAGTGCACGTGTGTTGTTTATTTACACCTGAACGCATTAAAATGTCTGGAAGGACAACAAACAGAGGCAGAGAGTCACAAGGGCAAGCAGGCTCTGCATGTAGAGGCAACGCTGGTGGTGGACGTGGTGCATCCTCTTCAGCACGTGGCCGTGGCCGCTCGTCCTTCTTTTCAGGAGCTGGACGTGTTGAGCCTCAACATGCAGAGAAATTAGTAGAGTGGATGACCAAGCCGTCCTCATCCTCCTCATCCTCTCTCACACAGACTGATCTTGGTTTGTCTGGCAAAGCAGCTGCCAAGGCTTCCTCTTCCCTCTGCACAATGGCATCACACAATCCTTCCCTAGTCACACTGTGTCCTCCTGAGGAGTCCCCCGAACTGTTTCAACACAGTGTTGGGTACATGCTGAATGAAGATGCACAGCATTTTGAAGGCTCTGATGATGGAACACAGATAGAGGAAGGCATTGATGTATCCCAGGAAGAGGGGGTGGCCGAGAGGGACAGCAATCTGGCAGTGATGTTCCCCCAGCTTGAGCATACTGCCAGGTTTTCGACAGTGATGAGGAGGGAGGGGATGATGAGGTCACTGACTCTACCTGGGTGCCTGATAGGAGAGAGGAGGAGGAGGAAGAGGAGGAGGAGGACGAGGCACAGGCACATCTCCAAAGAGGCAGGATGCCCTCCAGGGGTCAGGTTAAGGGCACACCAACTGCATTACATCGCACATCTACGCTTGTGCATGGTGCATGGTACAGCAAAAGTTCTTTGGTGTGGGCCTTTTTTGAAACATGTCCATCAGATCGTACCTTTGCTATTTGCAACATATGTCGCAAGCGTATCTCGTGTGGCCAAAACATCACCCGCTTGGGCACCACATGTTTGTCCAGACATATGTCGAGCTGCCATGCAGCTCGTTGGCAAGCATACCAGAAAGACCCACACCAAAGACCTTGCCCTTCTGTGACCTCCAACCCCACTAGACCCCCAGTCCTCTCTGAAGCCTGCACTGAAGAAATAGGTGTGTCACAACCTAGTAGTGGTAGTACATGCAGGCAATCTACTGATAGTACCAGACAAATTTCCCTGCCCCAGCTGCTGCAGCGCCGAAAGAAGTACGCTCCCAGCCATCCACATGCCCAGCGGTTGAATGTTAGCTTAGCAAAATTGCTAGCACTTCAACTGCTACCTTTTCAGTTGGTAGATTCTGCCCCCTTCCGTGTGAGTTTGTGGAATGTGCAGTACCTCAGTGGCAAGTACCCAAACGCCACTTTTTCTCACGGAAGGCGATTCCGGCTCTCTACCGGCATGTGGAAGGCAATGTCCATGCCTCGCTGGACAGGGCGGTCAGTGGTAAGGTGCATCTTACCGTTGACTCATGGTCCAGCAGGCATGGACAGGGACGTTACCTGTCTTTTACGGCCCATTGGGTGACTCTGCTGGCAGCTGGGAAGGACGCAGGGCAAGGTACAGTAGTTTTTGAGGTTGTTCCGCCACCACGCCTCCAAAACACTACTACTGGTTGTGACACACCTCTCTCCTCCACCCCCTCCTCTTCTTCTTCCTCTGTGGCCTCTTCCTGTGGTGATGTTTCCTCAGAACCAGCCGTGCTCCGTAGGCGTACGAGGGGCTACGCAGGAATGCAGCCCAAGAGATGCCATGCGGTGCTAGAGCTGGTATGCTTGGGAGACAGGAGCCACACTGGGGAAGAGGGTTCTGTCAGCTCTGCAGGGGCAGGCTCAGAGGTGGTTGACGCCACGCCAGCTGAAGCCTGGAATGGTGGTCAGCGATAATGGCATCAACCTCCTCTCTGCCCTGCGACAGGGAAAACTCACCCATGTGCCCTGTTTTGCGCATGTCCTGAATTTGGTGGTGCAGCGGTTCTTGGGCAGGTACCCGGGCTTACAGGATGTCCTGAAGCAGGCCAGGAAAGTCTGTGTGCATTTCCGGAGGTCATACAATGCCACTGCTCGGCTGACAGACCTCCAAAGGGAATACAACCTGCCCAAGAACCGCCTAATCTGTGACATGCCCACCAGATGGAACTCTACGTTGGCCATGCTGCAGCGGCTGCACACGCAGCAGAGGGCCATCAATGAGTACCTGTGCCAATATGGCAGCAGAACTGGGTCAGGGGAGCTTGGTTTTTTTTCACCACGCCAGTGGGCCTTGATCAGGGATGCATGCACTGTCCTGTCACCATTTGAGGAGGCCACGAGGATGGTGAGCAGTGACAGTGCATGCATCAGTGAGACTGTCCCTCTTATTCACATGTCGGAGCACACGCTACGTGGAATAATGGACAGGGCCCTTGAGGCAGAACAGAGGGAGGAAGAGGAGGACTTCCTTACCTCTCAAGGCCCCCTTTATCCAGACAGTGGTCCTGCTTGCCCACCTAGCACACAGGAAGAGGAGGATGAGGAGGAGGAGGATGATTGTATCAGCAGCATGGAGGTGGAGCCTAGCACTCAGCATCAGCAGCAGCAGTCTTCAAGGGATCATTTACAGTCCCAAGGAACACGTGGACTTTTACGTGGCTGGGATGAGGTGGCTGTGGATCCTGTCTTCCTCAGTGACCCAGAGGACTGTGCCCCGAATGCCTCTGCAAACCAACGCTGCATGGCCTCCCTGATCCTGCAAAGCCTGCGTAAGGATCCTCGTGTACGTGCTATCAAGGAGAGGGATCATTCCTGGCTGGCAACTCTCCTTGATCCACATTACAAGAGTAAGGTTGCGGAGCTTATGTTGCCATCGCAGAGGGAGCAGAAAATGAAACTTCTGCGGGAGGCCTTGCAGAAGGGTCTGTGCAATGCGTTCCCAGAACCGGGGGGATTACCAAAACCTGGCCCTGGACAACGTGTTGCTGAGGCTTCAGTGAGTCACAGAAGGAGCGGTGGAGAAGGTGGCCGTCTGACCGATGCGTTCAGACAATTTTTTAGTCCGCAGCCCCAAGGTCTGACCGGTTCCAGCAACCATCGCCAGCGTCTGGTTTACATGGTCCGGGAATACCTAGGGGCAAGATCCGACTTGAACACCTTCCCCACCGAAAATCCTCTGGCTTACTGGGTCTTGAGCATGGATCACTGGCCAGAGCTTGCACAGTACGCAATTGAGCTACTGACTTGCCCTGCATCCAGTGTTCTTTCAGAACGCACATTCAGTGCTGCTGGAGGCTTTGTGACCGATCACAGGGTGCACCTCTCCACCGACTCTGTTGATCGACTGACCTTCATCAAAATGAATCAGGCTTGGATCAAGACCAGCTACCAAGCACCTGATGCTGATGTTACTGAATAATATTTTTTTGTTGAAATGTCAGATCCCTTTGAGACTGCGTATGCTGATGCTGAGTGACTGTCCTGTTATGCTGCTGATGGAATATCCTTCTCCTCCTCACTTTTCTTGCTGATAGCTAGTAAGAAATGTTGTGTTTCTGGGCTCCGCCACCAGTGCCTAAGGCCTAATTTTTGTGCCCCTGTTTAACAGGGGCATCTAATAACAATTTTTGATGCAATACTTTGCACGTGGCTCTTTGTTGCGCTTCAATTACAGTTATTGGGAGGGGTTGCAGTGTTGTGCCTAAGGACACATTTTTCTGGCCCTGTTTAACAGGGGCGTCTAATAACAATTTTTGATGCAATACTTTGCACGTGGCTCTTTGTTGCGCTCCAATTACAGTTATTGGGAGGGGTTGCAGTGTTGTGCCTAAGGCACAATTTTTCTGCCCCTGATTAACAGGGGCGCCTAATAACAATTGTTGATGCAATACTTTGAATGTGGCTCTTTGTTGCGCTCCAATTACAGTATGTTTGAGGGGTGCCCTTTTTTCTACAATTTTTCTTTCACAAAAAAATAATGGCCCCCCACCACCCCTAAAATAATCGACATATTGTTGCCACACAGCACGTGCGCAAGCAGTATTAAATTACTTTTTTCTTATAATAATCTCATGTTGTGCAGGGACATTTATAAACACGCGCCACTACTATAGACACACAGCAGGTGTGATATTTAAAGGAATTTTTCATTTTTTTTTTCACTTTAAGCATCATTAAAATCGCTGCTCCGGAAAAACGGCCGTTTTTAAAACTTTTTTTTCCATTGATACATGTTCCCTGGGGCAAGACCCGGGTTCTGAAAGACGTTTTACAACATTAAATTGAATATTGGTCTTTAAAATGAGCGTTTTTGAATTTGAACGTTCGAGTCCTATAGACTTCAATAGGGTTCTAAAGGTTTGCACGAACCCGCGGTCTGTTCGAACGTTCTGGTGCAAACCGAACGCGGGTATGTTCGGCTCATCCCTAGTAGTGGCATAGATAAAGCATTTATGGAGAGGGCTGAGCATGGATGGGTATGGATAGGTATGTGTCATGAAAGGCAAAGAAGAGGTATTACAACCCATCTATAAAGGATGCTGCACACCCCTGATAATACTTGGAGAAAAGGAAATTTACCCCTAGGGGCTTTGTGTTGCAGCACGATATAAATAATGTACAAGTTGGTAAAAAGGATACATTTATTGGAATAAATAAGGCATCAAAAAAGAGCCCCTGGACAAAAAGGGAACTCAGGATATGAGCTTTGATAAAAATCAATCCATAAACAAAAAAGCAAAGAAATTAATCACAACATGGTAACAATAACAATTCAAATTTGAACAGTACTCTATGCATATAAGCACTATGTGCGAAAAAGCCCCTACGCGTTTCGACCTTCGTAGTAGCGGTCTTCTTCATGGAGCAAATGTTTTTACGCAAACATAAGTTCTATGGAGAAAATGTATACAAATCAATAAAAATGTAAACACAAACATAAAGAGGACCCGTCTACCCCAACATAAGGGTAAATGTAGGGGTGCATGATGTCCTCCCATAGCAATATAATTAACAATGATGTACGAAATCAAAATTCCACTCACCAAGACACGTATCGAAAAGCAGACCGGGATCGGACACCGAGCCACACCATCGAGGGCAGAACTGGGCAGATGGGAAGGCAAACAAGGGAGAGTTGGAACAGGTCACAGGGTCAGATGGAGAAACGACTCCAGGACGAAAACCAAGAGGCAAAATCACTAAAGGGCCTACGAGAGGTCACTCGTGTGTCGTGACCTGCACCACAGGGTGGAAAACAGGGGAGGCAGGGCGGGGCAGAGGAGGCGGGAGGCAAAAGGAAAGGGGGAAGGGTGGCGACAGTCAGGGTGAGGCAAGCACGCCCGTGGGGGGAGAAACCAGGTCCAACCCACCAGGGCCAAGCGTGACCCAGCACACCGTGCGAGCGGGGGTGGGCGGAGCCGGGCAAAGTCGAATGCCAACCTCCTCGAGACGGGACGAGACCCTAAAGAGAAAATATAAGACTAATGATAATATTTGAACGGGTGGTGATATCACCACAATTATTCAGTATATAACAAAGTACACTAGCACATCCACGCAATAGTCGTGTGTGCATGTGTGTGTGCGCATATATATCTATTTGGGAGAGTCTACAAGGTACATTAGAGAGGAAAAAAAAAAAGAGAGGAAAAAGGAAGAAGAAAGGGATGAGAGAAAATAGAATTATGAACAGAAGGTGTGGAAGTGTGAACATATAAATGGACCGACATAAGTGAATGGTGACGTGTGGGAAGTGAATGTGTGTGATGTTTGATATAATACAGACTAATGCATAATAAAAAAGAGAAACAGTGAAAGAAAAAACGATGTTTAAAATAAGTGTGTGAAGTGAAAAAAGGAATGTAGAAAGGGGGGGTTTTGAAATTGTGAAAATGTGCCTATATGGTGCGTTGAGCATGGAAAAAATGCTGAGATATGAAATAACAGGTGGGATGTGGATGGACAGGGAAAGGAAAATGAGAAGGAAGGTGATGAGAAAGCAATGGTGAAAATAGTAAGATAGGGAAGATTGTGAAACTACAAAATGACACAAACGCAGGGAAGGAAGATGAACAAGGGGAGAACATAAAAGGTGCAATGTACCTGGACTGTCCTCATGGATGGCAGGAGTAAAAAAGTCAGACAGTAATGAAACAATGGGAACCAACACCCCCGTTGTGGAGAGCAGTCCTATAATCCTCGTCTGTTACAGAGACAAGTATATAAAGGAATATAAATAAGGATGAAAGATATTGGCAATTGGGAACAAAGCAAAAGAGGAAAAAAAGCAGGCCAAGGCATATGCTTACCCCCCTAGTAGCTGCAGTATGTCCAACCAGCCAGGTTCAGATCACCATGGGATTGAAATCCACTCCCCAGGTGCTGATGATTTATATATATGTGAGCATCAGCCCTCTAATTGAGAGTGTGTACCAGCCAGGTTCAGATCACCATTGGATTGAGATCCACTCCCCAGGTGCTGATGATTTATATATATGTGAGCACCAGCCCTCTAATTGAGGGTGTGTACGCACCGACATGGGACCCCACCCCACCCCCCCACCCAATTACTGGACCAAGAGGCAGCCAAGCCCAGTCGGAGGGAACAGGAAAAACCCCCTACATGGCGTACAGACCCCACCCCTTCCCAACCAGCCCCCGCCAAAAAGACCCCCCCTCCCCCCGTAGAAAGACCCTCCAAACACGTGGCGCCAGATGCGACAATGCCGCCATAAAGGACGGCGCTGGGTGGCCTCTCCGGCGTTCCGAACAGGACCAGAAGGTCCTGGGCGGCCACGCCGTCATCCTAATGCACCACACGCGCGCAAGCCTGAGCGCCAGTCGCGTGGGGCATCGGTGGCATGACGCCACCACGGGACACGCGCGCGGCAACCGGTAAAGAGGTGCAGAGGTGATGACTGGGGGACGCCGCCGGCAGGCAGCGGGCTCCCCCCGGTGGTCAAAAACGAAAGGCCACCAGGGAGTAAGTACACACATAGCAGGACTAGCCTGAATGTGTATATTAACCCCTGCCTGCCGTGAGGCCCAGGAGAGAAAAAAATCCTGGCTGCCGTACAACTTCCCCTGTGCCCCAACATCCCCAGGTGCTGTGAGATGGAATAGGATGGTAGTGGTCTCGGGAGGGACCCAGGTCTGGAGGCCGAATGCGCCTATGGAGAGATAAGCACACCAATTAGGTTACAGATGTCTGCATGTAAGGAACATACAAGGAAGTTTCTAAATGAAAATTTGTGTAATATAATCTGAGTACATGTGATACAGAAAGCAATACATGTATACATTTAAATATATAGAAAAAAATATATAGCCCGAACAAAAAAAATCGGGAGATATAAATAAATACGATAAAACAGTAAATAGGACAAAATCAATTGAGATAAAGAAAAAAGGAAATATCCAGCACAATTGATCAAAACACGAATGGGCAAACTAAGAAGTTAAAGGTAAGGGAACAAAACTCAGGCAGCCAGGAGTAGACGAAAAATGCAGAATAAAAGGAAAATGATGTAACGTCCCTCAGAACAGTTGCACTTTCCCTTAATTTTTAAAGTCGGTCAGTTTTCCCGGATGCGAACCCCTTTAGAAAAGGAGCAAAGGAAAAGGATTCATTAAGGCCTGGATACACCATGGCCTGAAGTCTAAAAATCCTCTTTTGCTCACATAGGAGGAGGGCTTTGTTCCAAACGTCGCCCCTGATCGGTATATATATTCGATCAATGGCGACAGAGGAAATTATGGGCATTATATAGTTGTGTTTGAAAACAACTAGGTAGATTCACGTACAGCGGCTTAACTTTGTGCGGGCGTAACGTATGTTATTTACGTTACGCTGCCGCAAGTTAGAGAGGCAAGTGCAGTATTCACAAAGCACTTGCTCTGTAAGTTGCAGCGGCGTAGCGTAAATTGGCCGGCGTAAGCCCGCCTAATTCAAATGTGGAAGAGGTGGGCGTGTTTTATGGAAATTATTCGTGACCTCGTGTAAATGACGCTTCGAACGAACGGCGCATGCGCCGTCTGTGGACATATCCCAGTGCGCATGCTCCAAATCACGTCGCAAAAAGTCAATGCTTTCGACGTGAACGTAACTTACGCCCAGCCCCATTCACGGACGAGTTACGCAAACGACGTAAAACGTGAAAAATTTGATGGCTGCGCCATCTTTTTGGTGGTTTATCTTTACGCCTGAAAACGCTTTACGTAAACGGCGTATCTTTACTGCGACGGGCGAGCGTATGTTCGTGAATAGGCGTATCTTGCTGATTTACATATTCTAGGCGTAAATAGACAGCTAAGATACGACGGCGTAGGAGACTTACGCCAGTCGTATCTTAGCAACATTTAAGCGTATCTCAGTTTGAGCATACGCTTAAATATACGATGGTGCGGATTCGGAGTTACAACGGCGTATCTACTGATACGCCGTCGTAACTGTACCTGAATCTGGCTAAACATGTCTACCCAGCTGTTTTGTAACCGGACATGAAGTTGAGCCATTCGGTGTCCTGAAAGTCACTCATATTGAAAAAATAAGAAAAGGTTTGTCAAAATGCATCAAAACAAAAGCTGGATACATACACAAAACTCTAAATCTCATGTCCTGGGTCCATGGGTATCAAACCCTGGGGAACGGGTGTTTAGCCACCCAAATTTTTTTTAGCAAAGAAGAGGTATTACAACCCATGGATAAAGGATGCTGCACACCCCTGATAATACTTGAAGAAAAGGAAATTTACCCCTAGGGGCTTTGTGTTGCAGCACGATATAAATAATGTACAAGTTGGTAAAAAAGTATAAATTTATTAGAATAAATAAGGTATCAAAAAAGAGCCCCTGGACAAAAGGGAACTCAGGATATGAGCTTTGATAAAAATCAATCCATAAACAAAAAAGCAAAGAAATTAATCACAACATGGTAACAATAACAATTCAAATTTGAACAGTACTATATGCATATAAGCACTATGTGCAAAAAAGCCCCTACGCGTTTCGACCTTCGTAGTAGCAGTCTTCTTCAGGGAGCAAATGTTTTTACGCAAACATAGGTTCTATGGAAAAAATGTATACAAATCAATAAAAATTTAAACACAAACATAAAGAGGACCCGTCTACCCCAACATAAGGGTAAATGTAGGGGTGCATGATGTCCTCCCATAGCAATATAATTAACAATGATGTACGAAATCAAAATGCCACTCACCAAGACACGTATCGAAAAGCAGACTGGGATCGGACACCGAGCCACACCATCGAGGGCAGAACTGGGTAGATGGGAAGGCAAACAAGGGAGAGTTGGAACAGGTCCCGGGGTCAGATGGAGAAACGGCTCCAGGATGAAAACCAAGAGGCAAAATCACTAAAGGGCGTACGAGAGGTCACTCATGTGTGTCGTGACCTGCACCACAGGGTAGAAAACAGGGGAGGCAGGGCAGGGCAGAGGAGGCGGGAGGCAAAAGGAAAGGGGGAAGGGCGGCCACAGTCAGGGTGAGGCAAGCATGCCCGGGGGGGGGAGAAACCAGGTCCAACCCACCAGGGCCAAGCGTGACCCAGCACACCGTGCGAGCGGGGGTGGGGGGAGCCGGGCCAAGTCGATTGCCAACCTCCTCGAGACGGGACAGGAGACCCTAAAGAGAAAATATAAGACTAATGATAATATTTGAACGGGTGGTGATATCACCACAATTATTTAGTATATAACAAAGTACACTAGCACATCCACGCAATAGTCGTGCGTGCATGTGTGTGTGCGCATATATATCTATTTGGGAGAGTTTACAAGGTACATTAGAGAGGAAAAAAAAGAGAGGAAAAAGGAAGAAGAAAGGGATGAGAGAAAATAGAATTATGAACAGAAGATGTGGACATATAAATGGACCGACATAAGTGAATGGTGACGTGTGGGAAGTGAATGTGTGTGATGTTTGATATAATACAGACTAATGCATAATAAAAAAGAGAAACAGTGAAAGAAAAAACGATGTTTAAAATAAGTGTGTGAAGTGAAAAAAGGAATGTAGAAAGGGGGGGTTTTGAAGTTGTGAAAATGTGCCTATAAGGTGCGTTGAGCATGGAAAAAATGCTGAGATATGAAATAACAGGTGGGATGTGGATGGACAGGGAAAGGAAAATGAGAAGGAAGGTGATGAGAAAGCAATGGTGAAAATAGTAAGATAGGGAAGATTGAAAAAACATGCTGTACAAGTGAAACTACAAAATGACACAAACGCAGGGAAGGAAGATGAACAAGGGGAGAGCATAAAAGGTGCAATGTACCTGGACAGTCCTCATGGATGGCAGGAGTAAAAAAGTCAGACAGTAATGAAACAATGGGAACCAACACCCCCGTTGTAGAAAGCAGGTATGTGTCATGAAGATCCTGCCATTAACAGGTGCCTCCGACTCTCCGGTTCCCGATTGCGCGTGCAACCGCGTGTGCGCGTGCACACCCCTGTTGGCGCCAGGCGGGCTATTTAAGCCTGCCTGTCACATACTGTCCACGCTGTCTGCTCTACAGCGTTTGTCTACCTGAAACCTGATCCGTGACTTGTACCTGTGAAAGACCCGGCTTACCTGTGACCATTCCAGCTCTCCGCCTGCACCTGATCTTTGGCCTGTTGTGACTATTCTTCTGCTTGCACCTTTGTACCTCTGCTGCCTGCCTGATAACCGACCCGGCCTGTCTGTTCCTGGTTTCAGTTCAGTCTGCTAAGCTGCTCCAGTCTGCTGAACTGTTCCTGTTTGTTCCTGGTTCCAGTCCAGTCTACTAAACTGTTCCAGTCTGCTGAGCTGTGCCTGTCTGTTCCAGGTTCCAGTCCAGTCTGCTAAGCTTCTCCAGTATGCTGAACTGTTCCTGTTTGTTCTTTGTTCCAGTCCAGTCTACTAAACTGTTCCAGTCTGCTGAGCTGAGCCGGTCTGTTCCTGGTTTCCGGTCCGGTGTTCCAGTTCCTGTCCACCAAGCCTGTCAGCTGCTCCAGCTCCTGTTTCCCAGTTTCTGAGGACTTCTTGGACGTCTGGACTACTTCATTCTCTGTTGATCCTGCCAGGCACTCGTACCCCTCCTTATTCCTGTGCCTTCTGTTACTTAACCAGGGGCCATGGGTGGGAGCCATAAGGGAGGCCTCCCTCTGCAATATCGGGCTCACAACCATGGAGGTACGTGACAGTAGCAGACAGCCGTGTCTGAGCCCATGCAGGGAGCCTCTCCTATGGAAGAACTGTGTCAACACCTGGCAGGATTGACTGAAGCAGTTAAAAGTCTTCAGCAAGGCTACACCCGGTTACAAGAATGGGTACTGGTTCTATCTAACCCTACTGGAACTCGGGGTGGCCGAATGCCTCCACCTCTTCAGCCAGGGCAGGATCAACACCAACGGTTGTGATGCTCCCACCGGAGCCCAGAGTCCCTACGCCTGAAAAATTCTCCAGGGATCAGAACAAATTTAGGGCCTTCCGCAATTCTTGCGAACTGTATTTCACCCTCCAACCACGTACCTTCTCCCTGGAAGTTACCAAGGTGGGTTTCGTGATCTCCTTGCTTACCAGAGACCCTCAAACCTGGGCCCACTGGCTTCTAGAACAGAAGGATGTTGTTTTAACCAATCTCGCTACCTTCTTTGATGCAATGGCCCAGTTATATATGAAGACCCCCAGCTTTCAGTAAGCGCAGAAGCTGCATTGCGTAGCCTGCAACAGGGACTCAGGGCAGCAGAGGATTACGTGGCTGAGTTTAGGCAGTGGAGCGCTGATACAAACTGGAACGACTCTGCTCTCCACCACCAGTTCCGCATGGGACTTTCTGATCCTTTGATAGACGAACTAGCAAGAGTTGGACTTCCACACACTTTGAACGCACTGATCGATCTGGCCATACAGATCGATCGACGCTTGAGGGAACGAAGGGCCGAGAGGGCTACGGGTCTCTCTCGCCCAACCTGGATGCTTTCAAGCGTTCCCAGTCACCTACACCTAGCCTCCACGCCTGATGCACCTGAACCCATGCAGCTGGGATTTCTTCGCCCTTCCCTTACCCAAGAGGAGATTTGTAGGAGAAAAAAGCCCATGGGATGGTACGGATTGTAATAGGATGGAATTGTCGAAAAAGTATATAAAAATAGAAAAGTTTATTTGGTATAAATCGTGATGATCAAAATCTACAAAAAATTTGAAAACATTCATTTACAGTTTTTCTCTATTGTTTTGGCTCATTTCTTGAAACAGAAATGACATTCTCAAAACTTTAAGATCATTTGGCAAAACAGTCTTACAGTTTAGCACAAGATTTTAGTGTAAGAGTCGCCTCCAAGGTTTGACATCACACATTGCACTCATACTGCCAAGGAAAAATTACTTTACAGTATTGTAACCATTATCATTCACACACAAAGTAACTTCCATACTTCAGAGTAAAAAGAAAATGTATACAGCATAATATATACGGAAATATAAATATACAAACATAAAACAAGGAAAATTATATTTAGCCTACAATGCTATAAATAAAGCTGGAGTTTTACAAGTACTGTAACATCGCTTCACTGGTCGCTGTCCTCACCCTCCCTCTCCTGGGCACTGTCCTCACCCTCCCTCTCCTGGGCACCGTCCTCACCCTCCCTCTCCTGTCCACTGTCCTCACCCTCCCTCTCCAGTCCACCGTCCTCACCCTCCTGCCCATCCACATGCTGCTGTCTGTCTGGCCACAGATTTTCGTCAACATCACAGCGTATATTCTCCCTTGCGATGCAACAAGGAAAAAAACGGAGTGCATGTTGCAACCATCCCCTACACTGATCTCCTGTAATATCCTCATAGGCAGCGTCCATTGTATGGATCAGGGACCTCTGATCTTGAGCCCGATGCTCATACACTCTCCACCTCTGAGCGGAGAAAAACTCCTCAATAGTATTGAGGAAAGGAGAGTAAGGTGGTAGTAACACCATATCCATCCTTGGATAAGCAGTGAACCAGGCCCTGATAAGCGGGCCATGGTGAAAATTCACATTGCCCCATACAATTATATTTTGTAGTAGGTGAGGCCCTATGAGACCTCTCTCATTTTCAGGGATCAAATCCAAATGAAGGCGGTCCAAGAAGATGAGGAGCTTCTGTGTATTGTATGGGCCAAGACTGGGGATGTGAGTGGCCACACCATTCTCAGAAATGGCAGCACACATAGTTATATTGCCCCCCTCGCTGGCCTGGGACATCCACCGTGGCCCGGTTGCCAATAAAATTATGGCCACGTCTTTGGCCCTTGGCCAGGTTGAAGCCAGCCTCATCCACATACACGGGTATGTGAGAGGTCTCGTTTCCTTCCAATGCCATTATTCTCTACAATAGAGTAAAAAAAGAAAACATCAAATTAGTCATACAGAAGAGTCATACACTAGAGTTACAGACAGCTACATAGGAATGTTCTATGTTCCACAAGTTCAATATACTACTGGCCAGTATTCCAGTGGTTCCAAACCTGGGGTACATGTTCTTCTCAGAATTGGGGACCCAGTCGAATACTGGGGCCCCGCCACAGCTTTAAATGTTCTGGGCCAACATGGTCCCGGAACCAGGAACACCACGTGACACGCGCACCCCTGTCTGGTAGGCCATCTCGCCAGGGGGCCGTGATGTGTGGTCACCCTAAAGGTGGGTGCCACCTCAGGAAAAGAACCCCGCCTCAATGGCGTCTGCTCCAGAAGTACCCTCCCCCAGCATGCCCAGCGAGAGAAACTCCCTCCCGATTGGCTGCTGGCAAGAGGCACCCCAGCCTGGACTCCACTGTCGCCCCGGGGTGGTATGACACCCCAGCATAAAACAAGGGGGGAACTAATGCGCAAACCAGCCTAACACGGGAAAAAATATAGTGGTACAAATAAATTAAAAGTTACAATCAAGCAGCAGCCACAACTAAAAGTGCTCACGCACTGACAGCATATGATAGACAGGGGGATGTAGTGGCGCTTGCAAATACTAAGAACCGACAATAATTTAAAACAATAAAATATTCTAAACAATGATTCCTAAAGTATGAGAGTGAGTCCGTCCTCTACTGGGGTAAAAATGTGTTCCACTCGAGGTCTATGCCCAAAGAATACCATCCAACATCAATAATTAGATGTGGAAGGAACTGCGAGTGAATATATAATGAAATCCAATGGATAAAAGTGCCTAACTGGCCGCACAGTGTACATGGGATAATAATCCTTTTTTTAAAAATATGTGTCATAAATCCTTAAAGTGCTTGATAAAACACAAGTGCAAAGTGCTAATAAATAAAACAATAATAGCAGTGAATGAAAGCTCCAGCTCTCCTGGAAAGTGGTTAATTACTAATTAGCAAACACATGCAGGAAAAAGCAACAACTGAAAAGAAGTCCAAAAATGCAAGTGTCCTAAAAACCTAAACGGTTCAATCATAAAACTGTTGTTTTTCTGTGCGATGAAAAAAATATAATAATATAATAATAAAAAAAATATAAAAATATAAAAATCATAAATAATAGTCCAAAAACAGATAGTGAATAAAACTATACCCAGTGCACAATCAAGTGATGATGATAATATTAAAAATAAAGTCCAAAGTGCAAAGTGCATCTGTGCTCCATTCAACAATTCAGATGATCAGTGGTTAATTCAGTGAAGACTTGTTACATTGTGCTCATTCAGTGAAGACTTGTCACATTGTGCTCATATGTCTGTGAATCAAACCAGCCCGATTTTCCTCAGTGTGGGGATTATTTTTACCAGCCTCTTACCTTCCTGAGGCTTTTACCAAGCCTGTAACAGGAGCTGCTCTGCAGTCACATAGATAAAATCCAGGATCCAAAAACGGCTCACACTCCTCCCCATTCAGGCTCTCAAAAAGAAACACAGGAATGCCTCCATAGCATAAAACCACAGGATATCAGTTTAATAAAGAAAAACGAATACACTCACAAACATCGAGTGTCACCGCTCTGCGGCCGCAAAGCAGGTGACTTCACCAGCAAGCCCTCTGTGTCCTCCTCACGCGTATCGTGACAGCCCTACGTCGCTTAATCATAGGATCCTATGATTAAGCGACGTAGGGCTGTCGAGATACGCGTGAGGAGGACACAGAGGGCTTGCTGGTGAAGTCACCTGCTTTGCGGCCGCAGAGCGGTGACACTCGATTGTACACACGCTGTTTAACACAGCAATGTTTGTGAGTGTATTCGTTTTTTCACTGAATGAGCACAATGTAACAAGTCTTCACTGAATTTACCACTGATCATCTGAATTGTTGAATGGAGCACATATGCACTTTGCACTTTGGACTTTATTTTTAATATTATCATCATCACTTGATTGTGCACTGGGTATAGTTTTATTCACTATCACTAATCCTGCAGTGATATTGTACTATCTGTTTTTGGACTATTATTTATGATTTTTATATTTTTATATTTTTTTTATTATTATATTATTATATTTTTTTCATCGCACAGAAAAACAAGTTTTATGATTGAACCGTTTAGGTTTTTAGGACACTTGCATTTTTGGACTTCTTTTCAGTTGTTGCTTTTTCTTGCATGTGTTTGCTAATTAGTAATTAACCACTTTCCAGGAGAGCTGGAGCTTTCATTCACTGCTATTATTGTTTTATTTATTAGCACTTTGCACTTGTGTTTTATCAAGCACTTTAAGGATTTATGACACATATTTTTAAAAAAAAGATTATTATCCCATGTACACTGTGCGGCCAGTTAGGCACTTTTATCCATTGGATTTCATTATATATTCACTCGCAGTTCCTTCCACATCTAATTATTGATGTTGGATGGTATTCTTTGGGCATAGACCTCGAGTGGAACACATTTTTACCCCAGTAGAGGACGGACTCACTCTCATACTTTAGGAATCATTGTTTAGAATATTTTATTGTTTTAAATTATTGTCGGTTCTTAGTATTTGCAAGCGCCACTACATCCCCCTGTCTATCATGACACCCCAGCAACCACAGAATGGACCCGCAGCACAGCCCAGCTGAAACAGAGACCCTTTGTAAAATTGCAATCAGAATCAGAGTCAACTACACTCTGATTATCCCTTAACTTTTACAGTAATAGCACCGGTACTTGGAAGTACACAGGCGCTACATCTACAATATTTTTCTTGTCATTGTTAGTATCATACGTAACATCCCACTGAGGTAAGATACTGTTATACTGTAGGCCTATCACACACACTAAATGAATATGTAAATGAATAAAAATATTTGTTGCTCTATGCACAGTGTCCTGTCCTATACATTATATAATTCCATCATTGATTGTGAGGCCATGGTTGATGACATGGTCTATAATTGTGGCCCGAATTTCATCAGGGACAGCATGGTGTCTTCGTGCTCCTCCGCCTCTTCCCCCTATTCCACCACCACGCACCCTTACTCCTCCTCCTCTTCTTCTTCCTCGAGCAGACAGTTGCCATTGTTCATTTACTTGGCCAGGTGACTCCATGTTCAGAAATGGTATGTTCCTGCATGGTCAAGCTCTATATATACATGTTTGCCAGCATTCACAATCATGGACAGCATCTGTCAGGTACAGTAACTAAACATACTGTTTGATTGGTCATCTGAGACCAACTCCACTTCCTCCTTCGTTAGTCAAGTTCGAGTTGCACCCGACTGTCAATTGCTGTAATCATTTTATCAAATGTTCCAAGAGATTCATATATGGTATTCATGGTATTATGTTCCTGAATAATTTTGACAATTGAACAGACTATTGTGCATGTGATGCCTTAAACAATGAAATGACGCTGACTAGTTTTGGAGAGAACGACCATTTGACTGAAGAAATGACAGTCAGTTTAGATCAACAAGATCTATTCAATTGGAAATTGTGCTAAATGTAGGCTACTTGTACTAAATCATTTGAAAGATGTACTGAGACAGTGAGACATGTACTGAGACATTTGCAATTTGATGAAATGAATGAGAAATGCCATTCAGTTGTGAACAATTGCGAAGTGGTTTGGAGATTTGTCCATGTTGTTTTGAGAATGTCATTTCTGTTTCAAGAAATGAGCCAAAACAATGGAGAAAAACTGTAAAACAAAGGAATTGATATACAAAGTGAATTCGCCAATATACAGAAGTCCACACCCAAATGCTGACAAATTAATGAAGACAAGCAAGGGTGGATACAATCCGACATGTTTCGGAGGCAGACGGTTAGGTTAATTCATAAACCATATGCAAATTCCTTCTTCAGGGATTCTTAATATTGGTGTAAACAATAATATTAAATTTTTCCTAAGGAGAAAAGAAAAACAAAATCTAAATATAATTTGTAGCATTGTTAATTTCTACTTTACTTCTAGAGCTTTTTGCTTTGCATATCATTTACAGACATTGGGCCAGATTCAGGTAGACTTACGTCGTAAGTCCGAATCCCCGCCGTCGTATATTTAAGCGTATTCTCAAACTGAGATACGCTTAAATATTGCTAAGATACGACCGGCGTAAGTCTCCTACGCCGTTGTATCTTAACTGCATATTTACACTGGCCGCTAGTGGCGTGTACGCTGATTTACGCCTAGAATATGTAAATCAGCTAGATACGCCTATTCACGAACGTACGCCCGGCCGTCACAGTAAAGATACGTCGTTTACGTAAGGCTTTTTCCGGCGTAAAGTTACCCCTGCTCTATGAGGCGCAGCCAATGTTAAGTATGGACGTCGGGACAGTGTAAAATTTTCCGTCATTTGCGTAAGTCGTACGCGAATAGGGCTGTGCGTAAGTTACGTTCACGTCAAAAGCATTGACTATTTGCGATGTGATTTCGAGCATTCGCACTGGGATACGTTCATGGACGGCACATGGGCCGTTCGTTAGGAACGTCAATTACGTGGGGTCAAGGCTCATTTTAATACAACACGCCCACTGCCTGGACAATTTGAATTAGGCAGGCTTACGCCGGCCCATTTACACTACGCTGATGTAACTTAGAGCGCAAGTTTTTTCTGAATACAGGACCTGCCGCTCTAAGTTACGGCGGCGTAGTGTATCTGAGATACGATACGCCTGCCTAAAGATAGGCAGATCTATCTGAATCTAGCCCATTATGTCCAACATCAAATTCAGTCTATTTAGTGACTAGAAAAAATACATAGGCCCGGATTCACAGACACTGGCGCATATTTATGCCGCCGTAGCGTATCACCTTTACCCTACGCCGACGCAGCGCAGAGAGGCAAGCACTGAATTCACAAAGCCAGTGCTTCCAAATCTGCGCTGGGTTTCCAAGGCATAAGTTGGCGTAAGTGGAAGTGGGCGTGAGCCATGCTAATGAGGCGTGACCCCATGCAAATGATGGGCCGAGCGCCAGACAGATACGTATCGCCAACTGCGCATGCGCCGTCCCGTGGGCGCATCTCAGTGCGCATGCTCACAATCACGTCGAAACAACTGCCTAAGATACGTCGGATCACTGCCTACGGCGTGAACGCAACCTACGCCTAGTCATATTCACGTCCTACGTAAACTACGTAAAATACGTCGGCTTGAGTTCCCTGGTGCAGCCCTTTGCATGGATGATGCTGAATTACACCTCCTTTATGGGGCATAACTTTACGCCAGACGTATGACTTTATGCGCACTGCGTCGGACGGACATACGTTCGTGAATCAGCGTATCTCCCTCATTTGCATATGTGAATAGAAAATCAATGGGAGCGCCAAATACGTCCATCGTAAATATGCGCCCACTCTACGCCGGTGTAGGCAAGTTACGTTGGTCGGATGAAGCCTGTTTTTAGGCGTATCTTAGTTTGTGGGCACGGCGCACAGATACGACGGCTCATATTTTCACTTACACGGCGTATCTCGAGATACGTCGGCGCAAGTGCTTTGTGAATCCGGGCCAGAGTACTTACATCATATAATACACTGGGCATGTCTGGTTGGATAATTCTCTGGGGAGGCCCAGCCCAAGTATAATGCGTATAGCCATAAATGATGAAAAAAAAAAATATATATATATATATATATATATATATATATATAGAAGAAAAAGTTCAAGAGTTGCTGCACTTAAAATGGTTTTATTTTTCCAAATATTCTCGTAAAGGTTACATACCAAAGAAGTATACAAATTATTCAGACATGGATGTCCATTTCGGGTTTACATGCTACCGCCCTTCTTCAGATCAAGTCAGAACATATCTTAAGTAATTAAGCGTCGGCAATTACAAGCGCCAAAAATTAGCCGACAGGCGTTCACCTGACAGAAAACAACCTTGTATTCTGTGGCTGGTGGTACATTAGGCATTCA
This sequence comes from Rana temporaria, assembly GCF_905171775.1. Taxonomy (NCBI): domain Eukaryota; kingdom Metazoa; phylum Chordata; class Amphibia; order Anura; family Ranidae; genus Rana; species Rana temporaria. Next base: position 107,911,857 of record NC_053499.1, read on the forward strand.
CTGGATACAGAAGTAAGTGTCGGCCATTACAGGCCCCAAAAATTAGCGCACGGCCACAGGCGTTCACCGGACAGCAAACAACTTTGTAGTCTGTGGCTGGTGGTACATTAGGCATTCAACGGATACAGAAGTAAGTGTCGGCCATTAAAGGCCCCAAAAATTAGCCCACGGCCACAGGCATTCACTGGAAAGCAAACAACTTGGTATTCTGTGGCTGGAGGTACATTAAGCCATTCACCGGATACTGAAGTAAGTGTCGGCCATTACAGGCCCTAAAAATTAGCCCACAGGCATTCACAAGAATTTGAATGAAACATTGTGTACTGGTTACATGTGTTGAATTCCTCCGAGATCCATGCTTCATTCATTTTTATAAATGTGAGGTAGTCAACACTGTTGTGAGCTAGGCGAGTGTGCTTATCGGTCACGACCCCCCCTGCTGCGCTGAACGTCCTTTCGGACAGGACACTAGATGAGGGGCAAGCCAACAGTTCCATTGCAAATTGTGCAAGCTCTGGCCAGAGGTCAAGCCTGCCCACCCAGTAGTCCAGGGGTTCATCACTTCTCAGTGCGTCCACATCGGCCGTTAACCTGATGTAGTCGGACACCTGTCGGTCTAGGCGTTCCCTGATGCTGGATCCAGAGGACAGCTGTCAATGGGTCGGCTGAAAGAATGATCTCATATCATTAGTGACTAAGACATCTTCAAATCGCCCTCTTCTTGCAGGTGCTGTTGGGTTGGTACCCAAAACTGTTTATCTGTGAGTGGAAATTCCTCTGCCAGTGGACACAAAAGCAGAATGCAGCATTTCTCGAAGCAAGGCCTGGAAGTGCTGCATTCTGATAACCCTCTGTGATGGTGGTAACATTTCCGCCATGTTTTCTTTGTACCGGGGATCTAAGTACGTTGCCACCCAGTACTGGTCCTTGCCCTTTATGCTTTTAATACAGGGGTCCCTCTTAAAACACCGGAGCATGAAGGCCCCCATTTGCACTAAACTGGAAGAGCTGTACTGGCCTGGCTCCTGCTCATCATCCAGGATAATGTTGTCCTCGTTCTCCTCCCCCCATCCACGGACAACACCAGGGATCCCAGAAAGGTTTAAAGCATGCTCTTCTTGCTCCTCCTCCTCCGCCCCAGCACCATCCTCCTCTGACTCCTCTTCAGACTGCCGTTGTTGACTTGTCTCAGGTGGAGTAGCCCCCCCTGGGAATTCATCCAGCATTGCAACTTCCTCATTTTCCTGCTCCTGCTCCTTGACGGCTTGATCAATGACACAACGCAATGCACACTCCAGAAAGAAGGCGTAAGGTAACGATGTCACTGATGGTGCCCTGGCTGCGACTGACCAGTTTGGTGATCTCATCAAATGGCCGCAGAAGTCTGCATGAGTCGCACATGAGCAGCCACTGGTGCGGTGCGAAAAAACCAAGCTCCCCAGAACCTGTCCTGCCGCAGAGTTTGAACAGGTAGTCGTTAACTACACATTTCTGCTGGAGCAGCCTATCAAGCATATATAATGTTGAGTTCCATCGCGTCGGGCAGTCACAAATAAGACTGATGGGCAGGTTGTGTCGCCGCTTATGTCAGCAAGGCGAGCCATGGCCGTGTAAGATCTTCTGAAATGGGCCAAGATTTTCTTGGCCTGCCGCAAGACGTCCTGGAGCCCAGGGTATGTGGTACAGAATCGAGATGCATGACCAAGTTCAGGACGTGTTCCATGCATTGCACGTGTGTAATTTTGCCCTGTTTCAGCACGCTGAGCAGATTGGCACCGTTGTCACACACCACTTTACCAACTGTCAAATTGAGCGGTGTTAGCTACTGATCTGCCTGTGAACGCAAAGCTGAAAGGAGTGCAGGATCAGTGTGGCTCTTGTCTTCCAGGCACAACAGATGCAGCACAGCATGGCAACGTCTCACCTGGCATGTTGAATAGGTTCTGGGGATCTTGGGTGGCGCAGCGGAAGAGATGGTAGCATTGGAAAATGAGGAGTCAGCCGAGGAGGAGGGAGGATGGAGTAGTAGGAGAAGGAGAAGAAGAGGCAGGCCTGCATGTAATCCTGCATTTAAAACCAAATTTACATGAGTGCCACGGGTTAGATGCTTGACGGCCGTCAGAAGGTTCACCCAGTGGGCAGTGAAAGTTATATACCTTCCCTGCCCGTGTTTGCTAGACCACGTGTCTGTGGTCAGATGTATCTTGGCACCGACACTGTGTGCCAGAGATACATTCACTTGCCGCTGAACATGGCCATATAGCTCTGGGATGCCCTTCTGTGAAAATGTTTTCCTTATTGGGACCTTCCATTGTGGTGTTCCAATGGCCCCAAATTTTCGAAAGGCCTCCGACTCCACCAGTTTATATGGCAGTAGTTGGCGGGCTATCAGTTCCGACAAGCCATCGGTCAACCGTTGGGCAAGAGGGTTATCCGGCGTCATCTTTTTTTTACGATCGAACATTTGGGCCACGGAAGCCTGCCTTTTTGCAGAAAAACGTGAGGAAGGCAGGATGGAAGGTGGAGTGGAGGACAATTGTGGGCATAGAGGGGAAGGAGAAGAAGAAGAGGCTGGAACTCTGAGAGCCTGGAGTGTGGCTTTGTGGGTTCTGATGGCGTTACTCCCACTGGGCTTGGTAATGGGAGGCCAGGTGCCTTCTTAAAGGGGTGGTTCACCCTAAAAACTACTTTTTTTTATTACACTGCCCCCCCACATTACAATACGATTAAGGGTATTAATTTTTTTTTATGCTGTACATACCTTTGTACAGCATATTCACCCATGGCATCCGGCTTGCGAGTCCCGCGGGAGTGGGCGTTCCTAACATGTCTGTGATTGACGTTTGACCAAAAACGAGCTCCCCCCCATCGCGTAAGCCGTGTCACGATTGGCGAAAGGAGCCGAGCGGCGATGCGCATGCGCAGTATAGCACCGACTCGCCGTTCGGCTCCTTTCGCCAACCGTGACGCGGCTTACGCGACGGGGGGAGCTCGTTTTTGGTCAAACGTCAATCACAGACATGTTAGGAACGCCCACTCCCGCGGGACTCGCAAGCCGGATGCCACGGGTGAATATGCTGTACAAAGGTATGTACAGCATAAAAAAAAAATGAATACCCTTAATCGTATTGTAATGTAGGGGGGGAGTGTAATAAAAAAAAGTTGTTTTTAGGGTGAACCACCCCTTTAAGGCGGTCGTCCCTAGGTAAATGTTGGGCTTACCGCGACTTATGTGTTGACTGCAAAGGCTGCAGATGGCAACACTATTGTCTGCAGCAGACACGTTAAAAAAAAACACACTGCGGAGCCATGGGCCAGCGTCGCTCCTGATACATTAGGAGTCTGCTTTGTCCCTCCTGTGCAATGTAAGTTCGGCCTGCTTCTCCTTCCTATATGTTGGTCCATCTCTCCCTCTGAACTCCCCTCCTCTTCCTCTCTTGTGGGCACCTACGTGACGTATGTAGACACGTCATCATCAACGTCACCTTCCCCATCACTAACAGTAGAGATCTCGGAGTAGGCAGCAACAGCGGGCACCAACCTCCCTTGGGCTGATCTGAGTACTGTCATCAGACTGCTGAGTGCCGGCTGTTGCTACCTCCTCTTCCTGATCTAATGCCAAGAATGGCTGCGCATCCGAAATGTCTTCTGATGGATCGGAAAATAATTCCTGTGACTCAAGCGGAGGATATATGGTGGTGGTGGTGGTGGTGTTGGTGGCGAGCCACTCAACCAAGTCTGGTGCATCCTTTGACATAAGCGAACGAACATTGTGCCACTTCCCACTTTGGCTCCGGCCTGGTGCTCCTGCCCTACCCCTACCACCCTTGCGGAAGGGCCTGCCTCTTCCTCTGCCTGTCATTTTTTAAATGACCCTGTGACAAAAATCTCTAGAGAAGCGCAGTATATGTGTAAGAAGGTATATAACAAAATCTGTTGTTTTGGGGGGCCACTGGTTTATTTCGCCAGTTATGAAACTTTTTTTTCAGGAATTTTTTTTAATGTGTGTAGCAGAGGAAACGCAGCGAAAGAGGCAAAAATCCAGCAGTAACCAAATGCACCGCCAGTCACAATGCTGCACAATACAAATCCACTACAATATGCTTTCTATATTCAAAAGTATATTATAAGTGTATATTACACCTATATACTGCAGTGCACATCAAGTAACACACCTATACCAGTGCTTGAAAGGACTTTTGTGGACCTGTTAGGTAGCAATTGTTTTTGCTAAACGCTGTCCCTGCTGGAAACGCCAACCTCGCCCTACACTGACAAAAATTATATGAATGTATTACACACTATCATGTACTGCAGTGCAGACCAAGTAGCACACCTATACCAGGGCTTGAAAGGACTTTTGTGGATACAGCCTGTCCCTGCTCCAAACAGCAGCCTCTCCCTACACTGACAAAAAGTATATGAATGTATTAGACACCTATATACTAGAGCAAGTAGCACACCTATACCAGTTCTTAAAAGGACTTTTGTGGACCTTTAGATAGCTATTTGAAATAATACAGCCTGTCCCTGCTCCAAACACAGCACCCTTTCCCTACACTGACAAACAGCAGAATGTAAGATGGCCGCCAGATCAGGTCTATTTATAAGGTAGGGGGTATGTCCAAGTGCTGAAATGTCTCAATTGGCTGTCCTGCACCACCCGATGAATGTGTCATAGGTCAAAGTTCTTACCCATGTAACATTGCGGACCGCCGCGAACATCGCCAGATGTCCGACGGTTTGGCAGACCGCGAACGATGAAAGTTTGCCGCGAAACGACCGCCTGGCGAACCGGCAGCCCATCTCTACTCGACACTACCAGACGGTCTTTAAACTATTCAGTCCAGTAGTAGATACCCTATAAGTCCCCAACCATTTGAAGCTTTCAGTTGTTTTTCTTGTTTCTTTTTTTGTTTCTCTTCTATATGCTTTTTTTGCATACAATCTGCATAGGTTAAATTTTCTTCTCCCCCTTTTTTTTTTTTTTTTAATATGGCCGAATTGTACAGCGAATCCTGGGAGTCCTTTGTGACTAAGGTACAATCTGACTATGGTCAAAATGAATCTTGGGAATCCGAATTAATTTTTCTCTTCTCTAACCTCTAAAAAAGTCTTTGATGCATTGGCATGTAAAAACTTTCGATGAATATGCCCGAGATGATCTGAATCCTTTTGGACTATGGGTCCAGATTTTCCCTTCTTATGAGAACCTGGACCCCATGTTCAAAACTGCATGGGAAGATAATCTTAAACAATGTTCGCTCGGGATGATGAAACTCCTAATGGAGGAATATCAAAAAGGTTTGATTGATATTAATGTCAACATTGAAAAAATCTATTCCAGAATTAAACCACTTCAAGCTCATTCCTCCTACAAGGACCTTAATGAAAAACTCAAAATCCATATTGAACTATTTAATAAATCAATTTTATCTAAAAAGGAATTTAAGTACTTACGAGATAAACAAGCCTTTGAGGAGGGTAGAGCTTATAAGTAGTCTCATAATAATAATACTAGGTTTCCACGTAGAAATGGATCACAACATTTGGTACAATCTGACATGTCCGATACTTCTTCTGCATCATCAAACATGTCACGCCTTCCACCTAGATCTAAACACACGAGACAACCTAAAAGAAGTCGCGATTTTGAAAGTTCCTCTACTCTCAATACGAATAAATGTCCACCTAAACAACACCCACGCACTCCTTTACCTGCTGTTTCTACTGCTCCGGCTGCAGCTACCTTGGATGTCGCCGACGCCGGCACAGGACTAACGACAGGAACTAACACTTTTGTTCTCCCTAAAGTTCCCCCAATGTTTTCGAGAAATCAGAGAAACTCACAGGTTCCACTAAACTCAACTCCACCTTAGTAGATCACCATTCTTCCTCACCTTTCAATATTATTAATCTTTCCTCTCACGTCCTCACTAATGATGAAATCTCTGTATTATCAAAAGAGCTGACTTTTTGCCCGAATAAATAAACCGATAAATTCGAGGTCACCAAAGATCTCCATTTATACACACGTAAACTTCTCCTTAGGAGTATATTGAAAAAACAGACACAGATACACGAGAATTTCACACTTTCAGTGAAAGACAAGCACTGAAAAATTTAAAATCACTATTGGAAGAGAATGAGCCCAGCGATCTCATTGACAGATTGGACTTGGAATCTCTTCTAAAGATCTCAGATGCTCCATCAACGAGCGCTCAGGCTGTTTCTAAATCTTCCCTCAAAAAGACTTTGGTACTATACCCAGCACCAAGCTCCAACCATGGAGTTGCCAACTTTTTAAAGATGACCTTGCATGATATTAAAGCTTTACAATCTATACCCCCAGACCATATGAATCTCACTCGGAATGAAAAACTTGCTTTAAAGAATCTATCCAAAAACCATCAAATTACTATTAAGTCATCCGACAAGGGGGGCAACATAGTCCTAATGGACAATAACCAATAACTGTAAGATGCGTTTGGACATCTTGGGCAACCATGACTGGTACCGTCCAGTCAGTATTGGTATTGTAGAAGCCTTCAATACGAAATTCTATGGCCTGGTAGATATAGCATTTCAGAATAACACTATTTCAAAACAGACTTTTGAATTTATTCGTACCCCCTTCCCCAGGATACCCACTTTTTATTCCCTTCCCAAAATTCATAAAAATGCTCAAAGTCCCCCTGGTCGCCCAATAATATCGGGCAACGGTGCCATTTCTGAGAACTTATTTTGCTTGGTTGACGAACATTTAAAACCCTTCGTTCTTAGTATACCATCATATGTACATGATACTCCTCACCTTTTACGCCTTATCGAAGGTGTTCAGGTTCCTGTAGAATCTATCCTTGTCAGTATTGATGTGGAGGCTTTATACAGCTTTTTTCCACACTCTTTAGGTCTGGTCTGTATTCGACACATCCTTTCACAAACAAGTAATCAGGGACTTAAGACCATTATTAAGGGTTCTGCAAGAGCAAGAAATACAGTACAATTGGGGTTTTCCAGCATGATTGATTGGCAGAAAAAACGGGGTTATGGCGAGACTCAGATTTATTGAAGAAATACCGGAATTCTGTCAAAAATTAGACATCCCAATGCCTATCAGTTAACGAAATGGGAAGGGGACGGGTGAGGGGTGGGAAAATGTGGGGGGGGGGGTGGAGGTGGGGAGGAAAAAAAAAAGGGGAGCATTAAAATTCAGAAAGAAAGAGACATGGGGACCCGAGACCCCGGTAAGGCCCCGGAGTTATTTCCCTAGAAATAGGGATTAGGAGACCGTGGTGAATAGTTCTCCACCTTAGAGATAGGAGCATAGAGCGCCAAAGGGGGCGCAAGAGGAGATGCTCTATAACAGGACCATAGGGTCTAGGTTCCACCATGGGAAGGGAGGAGGGGAGGGAGGGAGGGATGGGAGTGGGGAGATGGCAGAGGTGGGTGGGAAAGAAGGGGGTGGGAAAAGGGGGTCAGGGGGGAGGGGGGGGATGGGGACTCAGATCTGTGAGCCTTAAAACAAAAAATATATATGTGCCGGAAACGAGGAAAAAAAAAAAGAGAAAGATATGACTAATATAAATTTTATAACATACAGCGTAAGAGGCCTTAGCTCCCCGGAAAAAAGGCATATGGTGTTAAGAGAGGTGGAAAGGTATTCGGCAGAAATCGTCTTCTTACAGGAGACACAAATAACATTGGACTCTAATGTAGACTTTATTCTCGGGCAGTCCCAACCTGGTATTATGGTGACTCTTCAAAGAAGAGAGCTAAGGGGGTTGTTATAGGGGTAGGGAAAAACATCTCTTTTAAGGTAGAAGAGAGGAAAGTCGACCCAGAGGGTCGCTATTTGTTTCTGAGAGGGGTCCTCCAGGGGAAAAAATATACGCTTGCAAATATATACTGCCCTAATAGACATCCGCAATAATTCCTTAGTGGGATCCTGAAAGCTCTAATGGATTTCAAACAGGGATACGTAATCCTAGCAGGATATTTCAATTTTTCAATGGAACACCACCTTGGTAGTACGTCCGGTGCACAGATGCGAGATACTAAACAACTCCGAATACTAAGAAAAAAAAGTTTAACCAGCAATTAATAGATCCATGGAGGATCACACACCCAAATAAAAAAGACTATACATATCACTCGTCTGTGCATGGTACATACTCAAGATTGGATTATATGATGGTAGACCATGAGTTATTGGAAGATATCGTTAAAACCTCAATAGGTGTAACAACAATTTCAGACCATGCGCCGGTAATAGTGAAAATAAGATTCAAAGAGATAGAGCAAAGAAAAGGAATGTGGAATTTAAATGAAGAACTTATAGAGGACATAGAGGTAAGCAAGATAGTGAAAAATGACTTGGAACAATATTTTATGATAAACAACACATCGGATGTAAGCATGGCCACAGTATGGGAAGCCCATAAGGCATTTATCAGAGGGAAATTAATTTCTATAGGAGCAGGGATAAAAAAAGGCAAGAGAATTAAACATGAAAAAATTAACAACACAGCTTTACGAACTGGAGCAAGCACATAAAGAACGAGGAGAAAGCGAAGTACATCAGAAAATAGTGATAAAGAGGGCCCAGCTCAGAGACTTGATGAAACTTGAAACTAGAAAAATATTTAAAAATGTTGCAAAAGAAAGATACAAGTGGGGGAATAAACCAAGGAAATACTTAGCCAGAGTATCCAAGGAAAAAAAACAAAACACAAATTACATTGAAAAAATAAAAAATCACGAAGGGCAGATGAAATATAAGACTTCTGAAATTGCAGAGGCGTTTCAGACTTTCTATAGCACATTATACTCTATTCGAACCAATGAGACTCAAGAGCAAGAAGATATCAGAAAAAGAAAAATCAAAGAGTACCTAGAAGAAGTTAATTGGCCAAAGATATCTCAAAATGATATTGAATCCCTAGAGGATCCAATTACTCAGGAGGAGATTTATAAAGCTTTCCAGAAGACACCAGGGGGTAAGAGCCCAGGCCCTGATGGTATGCCGATTAAGTACTATAAAAAATTTAAAGAACTGCTGGTCCCAGAGATGTGCAATTATTTTAATAAAATAGGAGAGGAAGAAGAAATCAGAAAATAATCGCTTCTTGCCAATATTACTATTATTCCTAAGTTAGGAAAAGATGGAACTTTGTGTTCCAACTACCGACCAATAGCATTGTTGAATGCCGATTTAAAGGTATATGCAAAAATATTTGCAACAAGGATACAAAGTTTAATGCCTGAACTGATAAATACTGATCAGGCTAGTTTTGTAAAATAATAGCATAAGGACAATACTCCTATTACAGCAAGGAAAAAAAAAGAAACCCCCAGTCGTACTAGTGTCAATAGATGCTGAAAAAGCATTTGACTGAGTCGACTGGGGGTTTATGATGGACACCTTACGAAGCATAGGTCTGGGACCAAAATTTATGAAGTGGGTAAGGAATTTATATTGCCATCCGATGGCTAGGGTGAAGGTCAATGGGAGTGTGTCGTCGGTGTTTGAAATGAAAAATGGAACCAGACAGGGTTGCCCGCTCTCGCTATATGTAATAACATTGGAACTACTAGCAAAAATCCAGGAAAATCCGGATATAGGGGGGGTGAGAGTGGGCGACGATGAACACAAGGTGGCGGCGTACGCAGACGACATACTCCTATATTTGACCAAACCTAGAGTTGCACTGCCCAATGTCATAAAGGAAATAAAAAGATACGGTGAACTCTCTAATTTTAAAATAAACCCGATAAAAACAGTAATCCTGAATTTGGGTATAGGCAAAAAAGAAGCGGAAGAATTGCAGAAAGAATTTCTATTTACGTGGGAAAAAGAATCTATAACATACTTAGGAATTAAGATCACACCCGCAGTGGAAAAACTTTACTTGGCCAATTATGTTCCCTTAATTAATGAAATTAAATAAGATTTGAAAAGACTGGCAATGAAACCTATCTCCTGGATTGGTAGGATCAACGCTTTTAAAATGATGATACTACCGAAAATAACCTATAAATTTCAAATGCTCCCTATAAGAATTCCACAAAGTTTTTTTAAAATAATTAAAACATTAATCCTGAAATATCTTTGGGCAGGCAAAAAGGCTAGAGTAAGCTATACACTGTTGAGTACGAAAAAAAAAAGTGGTGGGTTGGCGCTCCCTGACATAAAAAGATATTACTATGCTGTAATACTAGCAAGGTTAGTAGAATGGACAAATGCACAAACTAAAAAGAAGTGGGTACAGATGGAAGATACACTAAGTATGCCCCATTAAAATAGGAATGTTTGGATACCACCAAAAATTAGGAAATTGGGCACGGACACACACTGCATAACAAAGAATGTATTTAAAATATGTGACACAGTATTTAGACGGGAAAAATGGGAGTATAACTCCCCATTGATCCCATTAGCAGGCACAGATTTTTTTCCACCAGGCAATAGGACACGGTTGGGAAAGCAATTACGCGGAAAAATAAAAGCAAGACAGGACATAAAAACGGGAGAAGGCGATCAACACTTGAGTGATTGGGAGTATTTTCAGTTGAAACACTTTGTGAGCACTTTACCACAGCCGATACGGGATAATAAAACATTAAACCCAATAGAAAAGATATGCAGCATGGATAAGCCATTGATACATGGTATATCATTGGTATATGGAATATTAACAGATTTGGAGACTCAGGAGACATTGCCATTCGTAGAAAAATGGGGAAATGATATGGGTAAAAAGATCGACAACTCACAAATGATAGGAGCAGTGTATAACTATGTTTCAGACATAACTACCATTGAAGCCAATTATAAGTGTATGGTACGTTGGCACCTGACCCCAGCAAGAATGTGTAAAATACATTCAAACATCTCTGACCTCTGCTGGAGGAATTGTAAGCAAAAGGGGACAACAATGCATGTCTGGTGGGACTGCCCAAGAATAAAAAAATATTGGGAAGACATTTTTGAATATACGGAAGAAATCACAGTGGAGAAGATCTTATGTAATCCTATGACTTGTTTATTTCATGGAACAAATAAAGCTAAAAAACAGTATGCAATAACTTTAGTCCCGGGTATTACTAAATGCAGCTAAGGGCCTAATTCCAAAAAATTGGCTACACCCAAAAAGGCCATCAATAAAAGAGTGGATAGAGAGGGTCGATTATATAGCAGAAATGGAGTACCTCGCTCGAGGGGAGATAGGAGGAGAGGACAGATCCAGAGAGGTGTGGGAGAAATGGAAAGTCTTTAAATCATCCGAAAAATTTGTACAAGGTATGACAGATATTGATAGTTGAGAAAATAAAAAAAAACGACAACAGCAATAAGGCACACAGATCTGGGCGGGAGGGAGGGGAGGGAGAGGGAGGAGAAGGGGGAAAAAAAAAAACAAGAGAGGCTAGTAACTATATTAAGCCTATATCTCCCAGAGGGGAAGGAGCCAATGATCATATGTCCGTGAAAAAAAGATAAACGTTGCATTTGCACTAGAAAAGAATATAAATATATTAGAAAGAGGAAAAAAAAAGAAATAACCACATATGATGCGAAGCCATAAACGAGACGCTATGGGCGGTTGTACAGTGAGCAAGTCTCCCTGTCCTCTGTCGGGGAAGTCCTTTGTTGGCGAAGTCTGAAGTGGACAAAAAATTAAAAAATAAAATAAAACAAGTAATCATGAAGATTAATTTAATGAATTCATACTTCGGACACTAGATGTTACGTACCTGGTTACCAGAGTCTGATGCAGGGTAGCCCCTCTTACGGCTCTGGTTCGCGAGCCACTGAATATGAGAACAGCGGACTCTGAGCACAGAGGGGTAGGAGTGCCGAGGTGGTGAAGAGAAGTCGCAGACGGACGGAACCCTCTTGATAGACGATGCTGAACGCAGGAGCGGAGGATGGGTCAGCGACCCGCACGGAAGCTGCGACTACAGCGGCACAACAGGAGACAGTTCAGATATATTGGTTAGCAGGAACAGACAAGCCGGGTCACAATGGTTAGGCAGGAAGGAGATGGCAGAAGGGTAGTCGGTAATACAAGCAGGTGGATCTGGCAACGGAGAGGTCCAGCAGGCGGATGGTCGGACGAAGCCGGGTCGGGATTGGAGAGGTAGAGTAGTCAGACAAGCCGGGTTCAGAGATCAATCAGGATTTCAGGCAGGTAGGAGAACAACAGGTCTCAGGTAGGGATCCAAAGTCAGAACTGCAGATCAGGCAGCGAAGACACTGTGCTGCTGAGGTGTTTAAATAGGGCAGCCTGCTGTTAATCACTGAAATCAGTCTGCACCATTAACCCTTAAGTGGCAGATCCATGACATTGTGCTGCTGAGGTGTTTAAATAGGGCAGCCTGCTGTCAATCACTGAAATCAGTCTGCACCATTAACCCTTAAGTGGCAGATCCATGACACTAGACTTCATACTTAGACACAATGGCCCGGATTCAGAAAGACTTACGCCGGTTAATTAACATGTAGCACGCCCACTACCTTCCTACTTTGAATTAGGCGGGCTTACGCCGGCCAATTTACGTTACGCTGGCGCAAATATGGGAGCGAGTGCTTTGTGAATACTCAGATTGCCTCTCTAAATTACGTCGGCGTAGCGCATATGAGATGCGCTATGCCGGCACAAAGATGCGCCGATGTCTCTGAATCCGGCCCAATGTCTTTACTTTTGATGGTGGAGCATTCCTCCAGGTGCAGGGCATAGCCATGGGCACTTGTTGTGCCCCTGGCTACGCCAATCTGTACCTGGGGGAATGAGAACGAGCCATGTTTTCGGATGAGGGTCTCTCTATATACCTGTGCCACGTAGTTATGTGGCACAGGTACATAGATGACATCCTTGTCGTGTGGAATGGCCCACAACAACTATTAAATGAATGTCTTTTGGCCTTGAATGTCAATACATTTAACTTAAAATTCACCATGGTATCTGACAAAAGCAAAATTACATTTTTGGATGTGGAAATTTTCAAGGACCCTAACAACATGCTGTCTTGCAAACTGTTCCGTAAACCTACAGCAGGGAACACTATTTTACATTCTTCAAGTTTTCATCCTAGACCCTTAGTAGAATCTATTCCATACGGACAGTATCTGAGGATCAAACGTAACTGTTCTGATCCATCAGATTATAAACGAGAAGCCAATAACCTCAGAAGACGACTCTTAGAAAGAGGATATAGTCATAAATGTCTGAAAAAAAGCATTTAACCATACCCAAATGAAGAATAGACACGATTTGCTGGCACCCAAACAAGCTAAAACCTTGGAAAACAGTCATCGTATCATTACCACATATACTGATGACCATACCCAAATAACACACATCTGTCAGAAGTATTGGCATTTACTCACCTCTGACCCTGTAGTTGAACCTCTTGTGCCTTCTAGACCTACTATAACCTTTAGAAGAGCCACTTCTATAGGAGATTTACTCGTTCAGAGTGAATTTCAAGGCTCCCGTAGAGGAGATCCCTGTAAAGATTTGGGTACTTTCCCTTGCGGATCATGCACTTACTGTCAATATATGAATACTGACGAGGAGATTTTTCTACCCAATGGAAACATTTTTTCCAAGATACTATGCAAACTGCCAGACAACAGGGGAAATTTACCTTCTGTTGTGCAGTTGCAACTGCTTCTATGTAGGCAAAACTATCCAAAAACTCTGGCAACGTTTGTATCGTCATCTAAAAGCCATGAGAGATAAGGACCCCGATTCGCCTCTTGGCAGACATACCCTTCAAACTCACGCTGGCATATTCCCTAAAATCAAGGTACTAGTTTTGGACTGGGTGCACCGCAGCTCTCGGGGAGGGGATTTCGACAAGATTCTCCTGCAGCGAGAGTTGAGGTGGATCTCAGACGTCAATGCAATCATGCCACCAAGCTTTGAATTTTAAACCTTTCCTACCGGGTTTTTTCTCTGGGGTCTTTGACAAAGACCTCTTAAATTAAAACACAAAGGGCCAGATTCTTAAACGAGATACGACGGCGTATCTCCAGATACGCCGTCGTATCTCTAAGTTGCGCGGTCGTATCTATGCGCCTGATTCTAAGGCCTCGTACACACGACCGGATCTCCGCTGGAAACGGTCCGCTGGACCGTTTCCAGCGGAGATTCCTCCTCCGGATTTGGATCCGATGGCGTGTACACACCATCGGATCAAAATCCGTGCGGAATTTCTCCGCGGTGACGTGTCGCGCCGTCGCCGCGACGATGGCGTGGCGACGTGCGTGACGCTGGAAGGTAAGTACTTCCACGCATGCATCGAATCATTACGACGCATGCGAGGGAGGGGAGCGGACGGATTGATCCGGTGAGTCTGTACAGACCACCGGATCAATCCGCTGGTCCCGATTCAAGCGGATAGATTTCTTAGCATGCTAAGAAATTTCTATCCGCTTGAAATGGACCGGCCGGACGAATCTCCGCGGATAAATATCCGTTAGGCCGTACAGACGACCGGATTTGTCCGCTGGAACTGATCCGCAGATCAATCCCAGCGGACAGATCCGGTCGTGTGTACGGGGCCTTAGAATCAGTTACGCATAGATTTCCCCTAGATCCGACTGGCCTAACTGTGTTACACCGTCGTATCGTAAATGCATATTTACGCTGGCCGCTAGGTGGCGCTTCCGTCGAATTCCGCGTCGAGTATGCAAATTAGCTATATACGCAATTTCCCGAACGTACGCCTGGCCGACGCAGTAAAGTTACGCCATTTACGTTAGGCTTTTCCCGGCGTATAGTTACCCCTGCTATATGGTGGCGTAAGTGCGGCGTACCAATGTTAAGTATGGCCGTCGTTCCCACGTCAAAATTTTAAAAAAAGTTGCGTCGTTTGCGTAAGTCGTCCGTGAATGGCGCTGGACATCCTTCACGTCTAAACCAATGACGTCCTTGCGGCGTACTTTGGAGCAATGCACACTGGGAAATTCCACGGAAGGCGCATGCGCCGTTTGGGAAAAACGTCAATCACGTCGGGTCACAGTACATTTACATAAAACACGCCCCCCTGATTTAGACCATGTTTTGTTGTTGGGGTTTTTTTTTTTCCCACCGTACCTCCCGCCCCAATGCGAAAGGGGCCTTATACTTTGACTTCCTTAGTTCACTTCACCCCCTCTCACTAACATGCTAATACAGTTGTTAAATAAAACCTAATAGGTTTTGATTACATACCTTATTTTAGATCTATTGACTTTACCAGGCCTCTGTGCTTCTCTATGCAATGCAGGCAAATTGTGCCTGATGAGAGGGGTCGGCAGTTTCCAGAGAACATTACAGCATCCTACCAATGTGCTTTTCTCAAGAGCCCTTGTTGGGGCCGTCTTTTTGCATGGGCACGCTGGGCAGGGTTTTTTTTATTTTTTTCTTGCAGATGTGTACATTGTCTGACATTTATCCCTCTTTCTTGATCTTCCAACATCAAATCTATACATCTATGGTACTATGAGTGTACACTGAGCCAAATGGTTTCTACTGCCCATCGTACTAATTTATACTCTCTTTTGCATATTTGAAATAGAAGATGTTCCAAATTGACTCAGTGCACATTCTGCTAGTGTGTAATATGCTTATATTTATGCTTGCATATGTGTTTTTCTCTATTATTATTTTTGATTGATGTAATATCTTTCTTTGTAGATACTTATAACTCTGTAAAGCTGTATGGCATGTCATCTCTGTAATGGATGAATTCTCTGATGGTTTGTAGACTCCACCTTTCAATAATTTTTTACCTATATTGATTATTATTTTTTAAATTGTCTGATCAGTAGGTTTTGGACCATCTGGTAGTGTCGAGGCTCCCCAGCACGTAGAAACCTCTGTCTTTTTGTCACTCAGGGGCCAGCACTCTTTTTTGAGTGTTTTCGGACGGTTACGCTGCCTGGGAGTTAACTAGTCCCGTACGCATGCGCTCTGGCGATTTCCGACAGTCCAGATATTTCCGCTCGCTATACGCGCTGGCGGTCACGTTGACGTGTGACGTCGCTGCGTTTTGGTGCCAGACGCCGCGAGGATCAGGGGATTGCGCGGGAACAGACCACGATGTGCACACCTGATGTGCAGTTAATGCTAGGGGGACCAAGTTCATTGGCCCCTTGCATATACCTTAAATTTTGTCTTTGCCTCTCACCTGGCACCAAGTTTGGGCCAGTTTGATAGGCTGACAAGCATCAGCTGCTCTATTTAAACCTGGCTGTGTCATTTTCTTACTGCTGCACAGCCAGGATCCATGCATCTTGTTAAAATCCAGGAACTAAGGTATGAGAATCTGCTGTCTTCTTAAGATTTGCAATAGCACACCAAGCTCTGCTTGGCTGGTCGGTATGTACTCACATCTTTTTTTGGTTTGTGCTGTTGGCAATTTTTCCTTTTCCTTTTCCCTTTTTTCTATACCGTATATATACTTATACACATATATACCTTTAGGCAGCTAAAGGACCTGGCCCGTTTTTGCGATTCGGCACTGCGTCGCTTTAACTGACAATTGTGCGGTCGTGCGACGTGGCTCCCAAACAAAATTGGCGTCCTTTTTTTCCCCACAAATAGAGCTTTCTTGTGGTGGTATTTGATCACCTGCGGTTTTTATTTTTTGCGCTATAAACAAAAATAGAGCGACAATTTTGAAAAAAATACAATATTTTTTACTTTTTGCTATAATAAATATCCCCAAAAAATATATATATTTTTTTCCTCAGTTTAGGCCGATACCTATTCTTCTACCTATTTTTGGTAAAAAAAATAGCAATAAGCGTTTATCGATTGGGTTGTGCAAAATTTATAGCGTTTACAAAATAGGGGATAGTTTTATTGCATTTTTATTAATTTTTTTTTTTACTACTAATGGCAGCGATCTTTTTTTTTTTTTTTTTTTTCATGACTGTGACATTATGGCAGACACTTCGGACAATTTTGACACATTTTTGGGACCATTGTCATTTTTACAGCAAAAAATGCATTAGAAATGCATTGTTTACTGTGAAAATGACAATTGCAGTTCGGGAGTTAACCACAAGGGGGGGCTGAAGGAGTTAAGTGTGACCTCATTTGTGTTTCTAACTGTAGGGGGGTATGGCTGTAGGTGTGATGTCATTGATTATGTTTCCCTATAAAAGGGAACACACGATCCATGACAGTGCCACAGTGAAGAACGGGGAAGCTGTGTTTACACACAGCTGTCAGGATCAGCAGCTAAGGTGACCAGACACGTAGCTACACAAAGGAACTGAGACCAAACAAAGGATATATGTATTAGTGATATTTATTTACAGTGAACATACACCAATAAACATACACAGCAACCAGTGAAAACATAAACCACTCCAGCAAACAAGAACTAATAAACCTAACAGCTATCTATATACAATATCTACAACATGAGGGAAAAGGCAACAGGGATGCAAGGAAAGGGACACGGCTGGGGACAAGAGCATAAAACAAGGCAAGAAGGGTGCAGGATGGATCAGAACAAGGACAAGTTATTAGGCACAAGCTGGTAGCAGACAGACAGGAAGGGACCAGAATCGTAACGCACTGGGGGAAGGGAGGAGCAGCCTAAAATATCCACCTGGCAGCTGGAGCCAGGTGTGGCTGATCAGAACCTGCTGGCTTCTGGGAGACACCTGCTGGTGGACACTGGAACTGCAGCAAACAGCCCAGAGCAGGATAGTGCCACCAGCAGGTGAACTTAATCCTAACAGATTGCCCCCCTTAAGGAGCGGCCTCTGGACGCTCCATAGGACCCCACCACCAGGATCTGCAAACTGACTGAGCACTCCAATGTCCATGTCTGAAGGCCTGGTGAGAACCCCGCCGCCGGGGTCCCAAAACTGTCTGGGTTCTCTGTTGGTCAGATCCCTGAGGAGGCGCAACACCAAAGGTACATTCTTAAAAGCAGCCTGTGTCCCAATGCCGGGACACCAAAGGACACCCGACCGCCCAATGCCAGAGTCCGTGGTCTGTGCAGGTACCCCGATGCCAGGGAATTCTCTCCCTCTGTTACGAGAGGCCGCTCTGCACTGTACCTCGGGTCTACCCAGCGCATAGGTTACCTCACTCGGGTCCCCAAATGCACCAGGGATCGCAGAGATTACCCCTGGGTCAGAACAAAGCTCAAATGGAACACTGTCCTTTCCCATGGGACCTCTACTACCGGGGCTGTAACAGTAGATTTGGCTCTCAAGTTTAAAGGGGAGATCTGGACCACCTGGCCTTGGCATAACAGGATCCTCTGGCTGCAAAAAGAACTCGGTATGAGCAAATGTAGGGATCTTGACCCACCCAGACAACCCCTTTAGGCCACATAACACTGGATCTTTTTTTTTTTTTTTTTTAACAATCAGGAGTGCTTTATTGAAGGAAAAAACAGACACATAATATACTGGCAATATAGACAGTTCGATATTCAAGAATAATGCATTACAAAGCATGTCAATCACATATTTCACATATCATGCACGCTCAACAGTACAATCAGTAACACAACCCAGACCAAAAGAATGTATAAGGGAAGTGGAGTGTGCTCCCGGGAGCCAGGACCGGCGGAGTCCACACCCAGAGAGACTCCGCCACCCGGCAGATTAAAGTTCCATCCAGGGCAGCCACACCTTATCATACTTCCAGGGACACCCACGACTGATATAGGTCAATTTATATAGTGGCAACGCTGCATTAACCCTATTCTCCCACGCGGACACAGAAGGGGGGGCAGAAGAGGTCCAGTTGGTAAGTATTTCTTTTTTGGCATAGAACAACAGGTATAAGATCAGTAGCTTGCTATGATGGGTCCTTTGATCATCGTCCATGACGCCCAGCAAGGCCAGTGCAGGCGTCATGGGGACTGAAAGCTCTAGACGAGCATTCAGATGGTCAAACACACCCGTCCAAAATGGCCCCAAAGCCGGACACGTCCAGAACATATGTAAGAAAGAGCCCCGCTCCACCCGACACCGCGGGCACAGTGGGTCCCTGCCCGGGTATATCCTAGACAGGCGCACAGGGGTGAAATAAACCCTGTGCAAGAATTTTGTCTGCACAAGCTTATCTCCCGCAGATATTACCAACCTGGGGGCACGCTCCAGACACTCCTCCCAATCCTCCCTCTCTAGATCCGGGATATCCACCTTCCAAGCATCCCAGAGCCTGTCCAATTTATGGGAGTCAATGGGAAGCAATACGCCATACAGGGCAGATAGAGGCTTTGGCAGGTCCTCACCAGATAGGAGATCCTCCACCGGGTCAAACCTGAGCTCCGGCGAAGTGGGAAATTGGGCCCTAGCTGCGTGGCGAAGCTGAGCATACCGGAAAAACATCCAGCCCGGTAGCCCATATGACTGCGTCAATTGCGAGAATGATAGCAAAGCTCCCAACGGCATGATATCTCTTAAAGTCTTAATACCAAATCTCGCCCAAACCTGAGGGTCAGGCATGGACCGAAAGTGAGGCAAGTTAGGATTCCCCCATAGAGGTTGTATCGGGGCCCAACACCCCGCACGAAAGAACCTGCGTCTCGCCGCCACCCACACCCTAAGGGTAGTTCTAGTTGGAGCCGGCAGACCCACATAGGCCCGCAGGCCCCTGAAAGCCAGGTTTTGCAGTGCCCGAAGGGAGCCCAGCCAGGCCGCCTCCACACAGACCGCAGCATTAGAGCGCTTGGCCGCAAACCACCAGTACACCGTGACCAACATTGCAGCCCACCAGTAGGTTTTAAAGTTCGGGAGTGCCAGACCCCCCAGATGAGTAGGAAGATGTAGCGTGGACTTAGCCAATCTAGGGACAGCCCCATTCCAGATAAAGGAAAGAATACACCCATCCACCTCCCGAAAGAAGGCAGCCGGAATCCAGGCCGGGCTGTTCCGGAACATGTAAGTGAATTTCGGCAAGAGAATCATCTTCAAGATGTTAATTCTACCGATTAAGTTCAACGGAAGGCCAGACCAAGACCGACAGCGTTCCCTAAGGAGCTGGAGCAGGGGGAGCACATTAAGCGTGTAATACTGGGCTGGGGACCTAGCCACCCTCACTCCAAGATACTTGAATTCAGTAACCCACTGCAGGGCGGTGGGGCTGGACAAAGCAATAGTCTGTGGGTCTAGGGGGAAAAGAACTGACTTCGACCAATTAATACGGATACCAGACAGGGAGCCAAACTTATTGAACAGATCTAGAGCAGCAGATAGGGACGGGCCCGCGTCATTTAAGTATAGTAGGGTATCGTCGGCATAGAGGGATATCCTCTCCTCCAGTCCACCAATCCGCATGCCCCGAACCACCAGAGATTCCCGGACCAAGATCGCCAGCGGCTCCAGTGCCAGGGCAAACAGGCCAGGGGACAGGGGGCACCCCTGACGCGTACCCCTGTGGAGGTGAAAGGACTCGGAGACCCAACCATTCGTACGCACCCTAGCCCTCGGCGCCCGATATAACAGCCGAATCCACCGGAGGAAACCAGGGCCAAAACCAAATCGCCGCAGAACCCCCCAAAGGTACTCCCATTCCACCGAGTCGAATGCCTTCTCGGCATCGAGGGAGGCAATGACTCGGGTCCCCACATTCTCGTGCTGGATCGCAAGGTTCAAAAAGAGTCGCCTAATGTTAATATCCGTACCCTTACCCGGCATGAATCCAGTTTGATCTACATGTATCAACGTGGAAATCACTGCAGACAGGCGGGTAGCTAGAATCTTTGCCAGAACCTTGGCGTCCACGTTTAGCAATGAGATAGGCCTGTATGAAGCGCACTCCTGCAGGTCCTTACCAGGCTTGAGTATCAGGACAATGACAGCCTCCTCCATGGACTCGGGAAGCGCCCCGGCCTCTGCGAGTCCAGAGAATAGAGCCCTGAGTCTAGGGGCAAGGATGTCTGCATGCTGTGAGTAGAACTCAGCAGGAAGGCCGTCTGCGCCCGGGGTCTTGCCACTCTGCAGACCCCCAATCGCAGCCTGGACCTCCTCCAGAGAGATGTCCCCGTCCAATTGCGTCTTGTGTTCATCAGACAGGGATGGAAAGGGGATGGCACCCAAGTATTCCTGCAGCTCCGCGGTGGAACAGCCGACCCTGGAGCAATACACTCCCTGAAATAACTCAAGAAATCTAGAGTTAATGTCCTCAGGAGAAGACACCAGCTCCCCCCGGCCATCCCGGACACCAGCAATATGCGTGGAGGACCCTTGGGACCTCGCCAACCACGCCAGCAGTCTGCCATTTTTGTTTCCATGCTCAAATATTCTTTGCCTAGAGTACAACATAGACTTCTTAGTCTGTTCCACATTATGCAGAGAGAGATCACGCAGCGCGCCCTGCCAAGCCCGGTACGCAGCCTCATCAGGGGATTGAACGAATCTCCTCTCACACTGACCAGCCTCCCCCTCCAGCGCCTCCAGGGTTTCAGAGGCCTCCCTCCATAGTGCAGCAATGCGAGAGATGTATTCCCCTTGTGTCCATGACTTGAAAGCATCCCACAGACCATTGGCGCTAGCAGACTCCCCATTTAGCACCCAGTAGTTACAGATAGCCTCGACCATAGGCTCCTGCAACCTCTCATCTATCGCCCAGAACCTGGACAGACGCCAAAGCCGCAGACTTGGGGACTCACCGAAAGAGATGGAAAGGTGGAGAGGGGCATGGTCTGAAATCCCACGAGGCAAGTGCTCAACCCTCCTTGTCCACCGCAGCGCCCCGGTAGAGGCATATGCCAAATCAATACGGGACAGAGCCCGGTGGGAGGCGGAATGACAGGTGTACTCCCTGGCAGACGGGTGGAAATGACGCCACACATCCGTGAGAGCAAACGTGTCAGCCCAATGTGACAGACCCGAAGAGGGGCGGGCGGCAGCGTGCAGTCTGTCCAGGTCCGGTGAAGGCACCATATTAAAGTCTCCAAAAAGAAAGACCTCCTGCGTATTAAAACCCAACACAATCTGCATTATATCATATAGTAGCTGCTCAGCCGCAGGAGGGGGGAGGTACAAACCCACCAGAACCAACTCTTTAGCGTAGAGCACAGCGTGTATAATTATAAACCTGCCACCTGGGTCCGTTCGGACGCTCAGCACCTGGAACGGGAGGGACTTGTGGATCAACAAGCTCACCCCCCTCGCATAGGTAGAGTATGTGGCGTGATAGTGGGCCCCAACCCACGCCCTCCGGAGACCCAGGATTCTGTTACCCACCAGGTGTGTCTCCTGGAGAAAGACTATATGGGGGTTGTATCTCTGGAGGTACTTGAAGACCAGGGACCTTTTGGTAGCTGAATTTAGTCCCCTAACATTCCAAGAGATCACAGATATGCTCGCCATAGGTCATATATGATAGAGTTTGAACATGGTGACCCGGTCCCCCCGGCCACCCACCCCAGACCCCAGGAGCACACACCCAGAGCAAACACACTCCCCTCAGACATATTTGTAAAACCTGACGTTTGGCACAGTATGCATAGTACACATATGAAGTATCATAGCAATGATTGCTGCAAAACAACTCCTGACGTAACAATATAACACAAAGTACCCCCAACATCTGCAACGGCAGAAAACTTCCCCTCCCACCCCGCACCCCCAGCAAAACTTGGCGATGCATCGTATCCCCGAACCCCAACATGAAATAACGTTTCAAAGAGGGCTAGCTCCTAAAGTGAAAAAGTATCTTCCAGCAGATCCATAGAGATGCTGGCAGGCGAACACATATAGTCTCCTGAATGTTCTCAGGGGCACACAACTTAGTTACTCATCCGGTACAGAGCAGAGGAAGAGCACTCATACCGGTGATATGAAAAATTTCCGACAAGAAAAAATTTAAGAACTGTACAAAAAAAAAAAAAAAACAACGTGGGCAGTCTTTTCTTTTTTATCCTCGGGAAGCAAGGATCAACCGGGTCCCGTAGTCCCCAGGCAACTGGCGATCAGTCCCCACAGCCAAATCTCCTGCGCGGGAGACACAGTCTATTAGCCATCCGACCCTGTCAATGTAGCCCCGACCTCCCAACACCCAGTCAAAAGTCCCCTGCCCATAGCAGAGAGCTCGCGGACACCAGGGGGGGCCATGATCGGGGATAGCAGTTAGGAAGGAAACGGGGGTCCCGCAAGGAGAGGCAGGCGGCACCGTCTATGCACGGATGAAAGAGATGCACCGCCACCACCCCATGTATTCAGGGCACACGAGCCCAGCTGAGGGGTCCTCAGAAATAGTATGCCAGAGGGGGGGGGGGAGACTGCGACATCCCCACGAACACTCCAGACAGCCAAGGTCCCCCCGCAGTACAAGGAGCACAGGAACATAGTAGTGGCCATATCACATTCTTCAGCACCCAAGCCAAAGGCAAAGTGGAGGGACGCATGCCTGCAAACATCACAGCGGGGGCTTCAGTAGGTCATACAGGGCCAGTAGCCACACTCGGGATCCGTCCGGCAAAAGAAAAACTCCCAGCCATAGTAAAAGAGTGTACAGTCTACAGTAGATGAACAGTCATTTACCAGCGTATAGGGGGCAATGACTCCAACCATGCAGCGGCATCACGGGGAACGGTAAAAAACCTGACTGTCTCTCCGTCCTGGACTCTCAGCTTGGCGGGAAACAGAATACTATACTTGATATTCCGTGCACGCAGCCCCACTTTAACTTGATCAAAAGATCTGCGGGCTTTTTGAGTCTCCATGGAATAGTCCGGGAAGAAGAGCAGGGTGCCATTTTGGTATTTCAATTCTCCCGCCTTGCGCGCCGCCCGAAGGATCTCGTCCCGATCCCTGAAGTTAAGCACCCTGAAGATAAAGGTGCGCGGCCGGGTTCCAGGTGGTCCAGGGACCGGGGGGATCCGATGGGCACGCTCCACCGTGAAGTACGGGGAAAACTGTGCGGCTGGCAGTAAACCCTTCAGCAGGTCCTCCACAAAGACCGTAGGGTTCTTCCCCTCCACGCCCTCCGGCAGACCAACGATACGAAGGTTGTTCCTTCTGTTCCTATTTTCGGCGTCGTCCACCTTGTACTCCAGGGCCCGCATCCTCGTCTGGAGCGTGCGGATGGAAGCAGAATGCTCCTGCACGGTGTCTTCCGTCTGGCCGGTCCGCCGCTCCACCTCCGACATTCGCGAGCGAAGCTTGTCCAGGTCCTGGCGCACGAGGCCAACATCGAGCTGCACGGCCTCTATCTTGCCGGTCAGGGTGGCCTGAGAGTTAGCTATTGCCGCCATCACCTCCCGAAAGCCAAGCTGCTCATCAGCCGGCTGATCCTCCATCTCCGTCTGCGATGCTCTATTACAGGCGCGCGTAGCAGGGGTCACCACGTGCAGATCCGCTCCGGGCGCCTCAGCGTCCGCTATAGGTGGAAAGTATAATCTCTTTCCCCTGTGCCTGGTCTTAGGTGGCATCCGGAGAGCAACAGCAACGTTCCAGGGTCCAGTAAACAGGCAGGAGTAAGGATAAAAAGCGATTAGCCAGCAGAGCTCTGAATCTAGCGTCCTTCTAGATCGCCATCTTGGCCACGCCCCCAACACTGGATCTTTAGAAGCTTCAGACACATTAGATTGTTATTTAACCCAATCAGTGACCAGTTTGACAGCAAGTAGAAATTTGACATAGTCCGGAGGGGCGGCAGCCCGGCAATCGGCATAGTCCAGAGGGGCGGCAGCCCGGCAATCAGCATAGTCCAGAGGGGCGGCAGCCCCGCAATCAGCATAGTCCAGAGGGGCGGCAGCCCCGCAATCAGCATAGTCCAGAGGGGCGGCAGCCCCGCAATCAGAATAGTCCAGAGGGGCTGCAGCCCCGCAATCAGCATAGTCCAGCTGGTCAGCGGCAGCCCGGGAACCCGCTGTGGCAAGCTTGGCAACAGATGGCAGATCACCCGCCGCAGGCTTTGCAACAGACGGCAGCATGGAGGAGGCATGGATCGCATCATCAGGCGGCAGCATGGAGGAGGCATGGATCGCATCAGCAGGTGGCAGCATGGAGGAGGCATGGATCGCATCATCAGGCGGCAGCATGGAGGAGGCATGGATCGCATCAGCAGGTGGCAGCATGGAGGAGGCATGGATCGCATCAGCAGGTGGCAGCATGGAGGAGGCATAGATCGCATCAGCAGGTGGCAGCATGGAGGAGGCATGGATCGCATCAGCAAGTGGCAGCATGGAGGAGGCATGGATCGCATCAGCAGGCGGCAGCATGGAGGAGGCATGGATCGCATAAGCAAGCGGCAACATGGAGGAGGACTGGATCGCATCAGCAGGTGGCAACATGGAGGACTGGATCGCATCAGCAGGTGGCAACATGGAGGACTGGATCGCATCAGCAGTCTGCATGGAGGAGGACTGGATCGCATCAGCAGTCTGCATGGAGGAGGACTGGATCGCATCAGCAGTCTGCATGGAGGAGGACTGGATCGCATCAGCAGTCTGCATGGAGGAGGACTGGAACGCATCAGGCACCGGATTGGTGGGAACAGGATCAACAGGCAACATGGATAGTGGCACAGATATAAGAGTAGGAGATGAACTTTGTTTCTTTTTCTTAGGCTTAGGCTGATATTGGATCACTGCATGTAGTTGCCTTGTGCTGACCAGGCTGAACTGCTGATGGTGGGAAGGTAGAAACAGTACTAGGGGGAATAGAGGGGAGAGTATCAGAAATACAGGAAGAGGCCTGAGAAGTTGCCATGGGTAACGGTACTGCAGGGGGAGCTTTTAATTGATTGCATACAGGGGTAGTGTGCCCTCTGGTGGCAGGGTAATTATGTGACTCATTTAGCACTGGGGATATGATCCCTGACCAAGTTTGTAGCAGAGGTTGAACTAAAGTCAGTCTGTCTCTCCCTTGCTCAATTAAACAGTGCACAGAAGCAATACATTCCAACACCACCTGCTGTGAATAGGCTGCATACTGCTGGAGAAATGAATCTGCACAATTTTTCAGCAACCATCCCAAAAATCCAGCCTGGTACAAAGTAAATGGAGGAGGGAAAACATCATGGCCCTGAGGGGTAACCGGAAATAGTAGCTCAGAACAGACCTGAATGAAAGGTTGTACTTGATCAAATGAAAATCTACCCTCCACGGCTAAGGCATGTGCAGTCAGAATGCCTCCAAGCAGCTCCTCCTCAGTGAGATCCTGCCACAGTGAATGACACAAATCCTTATCCTCTACTGCAAGCTGCACACGGCAAATAACCTGCACTCTCAACATTGTGAAAGGAAAAGCAAAAATCCAAATCAACTGGCTCTCAGTCCCCAAGTGTAGCAGATCTGGTCATTAGTGGGCGTTACGATTATGTCAGGATCAGCAGCTAAGGTGACCAGACACGTAGCTACACAAAGGAACTGAGACCAAACAAAGGATATATGTATTAAGTGATATTTATTTACAGTGAACATACACCAATAAACATACACAGCAACCAGTGAAAACATAAACCACTCCAGCAAACAAGAACAACTAATAAACCTAACAGCTATCTATATACAATATCTACAACATGAGGGAAAAGGCAACAGGGATGCAAGGAAAGGGACACGGCTGGGGACAAGAGCATAAAACAAGGCAAGAAGGGTGCAGGATGGATCAGGACAAGGACAAGTTATTAAAGGAGTTCTCTGATCTAAAACTTTTAACCCCCGCTGTGCCCGGGCTGTAAAAAAATAGAAAATAAACTTTCACTTACCTGCCTACGATCCCCCGTTGTTCCGATATCGCCGTCCCGTTCTCCGGTCCCGGTCTCTTCCGCTTCCTGTGTGTCGGTGACTCATAGTGCGCTCAGCCTATCAGTGGCCGCGACGGGACATTGCTGCGGCCGCTGATAGGCTGAGCGCACTATGAGTCACCGACACACAGGAAGCGGAAGGGGCCCGGGACCGGAGAACGGGACGGCGATATCGGAACAACGGGGGATCGTAGGCAGGTAAGTGACAGTTTATTTTCTATTTTTTTACAGCCCGGGCACAGCGGGGGTTAAAAGTTTTAGGTCAGAGAACTCCTTTAAGTACAAGCTGGTAGCAGACAGACAGGAAGGGACCAGAATCGTAACGCACTGGGGGAAGGGAGGAGCAGCCTTAAATATCCACCTGGCAGCTGGAGCCAGGTGTGGCTGATCAGAACCTGCTGGCTTCTGGGAGACACCTGCTGGTGGACACTGGAACTGCAGTAAACAGCCCAGAGCAGGATAGTGCCACCAGCAGGTGAACTTAATCCTTACAACAGCTCTCCCCGTTCTTCAGCTCCGGGGACCGATCGCGGGACTCCAGCGGGATCTGTACGTGCTTGTGCCCAGCCGTGCCATTCTGCCGACGTAAATGTGCAGGAGGCGGTCCTTAAGTGGTTAATAGATGGTTAATAGATTTCACCGCACTCTGCCTGCATCTATCCTCGTGAGATTTGACACACTGCATGGTTCCATCTCCCTGCTGATCTTATGTCTGACCCTTTTTGTCTAATACTCCAAACCTCAATGGAATAATGACACTACTTCCACATTTTTAAAGGGCAAGACCCTTTATATATATATATATATATATATATATATATATATATATATATATATATATATTGTTTACGCAATATATACGCATTATACTTGGGCTGGGCCTCCCCAGAGATTCATCCAACCAGACATACCCAGTTTATCCACATGTGTAAATATCATCATATAATGTAAGTACATTGGCCCAGATTCACAGAGTGTGGGCGCACATTACGCCACCGTAGAATAACCACTGTACGCAACTCCAGCGCAGAGAGGCAAGCATGGAATTCAGCAAGCCAGTGCTCCCAACGCTGCGCCAGCGTGGCGTGGGTTTCGAAGGCGTACGCCGGCGTAGGTGGAAGTGGGCGTGACCCATGCAAATGAGGCGTGACCCCATGCAAATGATGGGCCAAGCGCCAGACAGATACGCATCACGAACTGCGCATGCGCCGTGATGTGGACGCATCCCCCTGCACCTGCTCACAACCACGTCGGAACAACTGCCTAAACTACGCCGGATCACTGCGTACGGCGTGAACGTAACCTACGCCCAGCCAGACACACGTCCAATGCAAAATACACTGGCTTGTGTTCCCTGGCGCAGACCTTTGCATGTCTGCTGCTGGGTTGCACCTCCTTTATGGGGAATAACTTTACACCTGGACGTACAACTTACGCGCACTTTGCGTAGCCTACATCAAGCACACGTACGTTCGTGAATCGCCGTATTTCCCTCATTTGCATGTTTGAATGGCTAATCAATGGGAGCGGCACCATGCACCCAGCCTAAATGTGCGCCCACCCTACGCCGGCGTGTTGAAGCCTGGTTTTAGGCGCATATCTGTTTGTGGGTCTGGCGCACAGATACGACGGCGCACATTTGCCCTTACGCCGGCGTAACTTGTTATACGTCGGCGTAAGTGCTTTGTGAATCTGGGCCTATGTATTTTTTCTAGTCACTAAATAGACTGTATTTGATGTTGGACATAATGGCCCAGATTCAGGTAACACTTACACTGACGTATCTTAAGATACGCTGCGTAAGTGCACAGATGCGCCGTCGTATCTATGCGCCTGATTCTTAATGCAAGATACGCCTGAAATGTGACTTCGTCCGACCGACGTAAGTTCCCTATGCCGTCGTATCTTGGGCGCATATTTACGCTGGCCGCAAGGGGCGCTTCCATTGATTTACGCGTTGAATATGTAAACGACCGAGATACACCGATTCACGAACGTACTTGCGCCCATCGCAGTAAGCTACGCCATTTACGTAAGGCGTACGTCCGGCGTAAAGTTATTCCACATATAGGCGCTCATCCCATGCTAAGGTATGGACGACGGAACACCCGTCGTATTTTACGTTGTTTACGTAGTAGTACGTGAATGGGGCTGGGCGTAGGTTACGTTCACGTCGTAGGCATTGAGCCGTCGTATCTTAGGGAGTATGTTCAACGTGATTCTGAGCATGCATGCACCGTTCGTTCGGACCATCATTTGCATGGGGTCACGGTTCATTTAAATGGATCACGCCCACCGTCCACCTACTTTGAATTAGGCGGGCTGGCGCAACGTAGGGAGCGAGTGCTTTGTAAATACTCTGCTTGCCTCTCTGGGATACGTCGGCATAGCCCATATGAGATGCGCTACGCCGGCACAAAGATGCGCCGATCTACCTGAATCTGGCCCTTAGTCTTTAAATGATATGCAAAGCAAAAAGCTCTGGAAGTAAAGTAGAATTTTTTTTTTTTATTGTAAAAGTTTTTATTAAGAATTTAATCAAATACAATATTAACGACAAGCTTAAAAAGTCAAAAAATCACGGACGCAGCCGTATATCGAATCATAAATAGACAATTTGGCCCAGATTCTCGTACATCGGCGCATCCTTATGCGGTCGTAGCGCATCTTGGATGCGCTACGCCTTCCTAACTTAGAGAGGTAAGCTCCGTATTCCCGAAGCACCGGCGTTCAAATTTGCGCCGGCGTAGTGCAAATTCGTGGGCGTATGTGGGCGTAAGTGAAAGTAGGAAGGAAGTGGGCGTGATACATTTAAATGAACCGTGACCTTATGCAAATGATGGTCTGAACGGACGGCGCATGCGCCGTCACGTGACCGGGTGTCCCCCGCCCCTATGCGCATGCGCACAACGCGATTGGCGAGTTGCTCCAAACAAGTGCATAAATACGCCCAGACATGCGCCCATCATGTGCAAAAGTACACCTGTTAGTTTACTGTTGGTGGTGAGCTTACTTTTGCAGTGCTTTGCCATGTCTGCTGAGCGTACAAGTAGAAGGAAAAAGAATTTCTCTCATGAGGAGAGGGCCATCATTCTTGCAGGCATGGAGAGGCACTATGACCGCCTCCATGGGTCCAGGAGTAAAACCACAAGCAAGGGGCGAAGGGATGAGATCCTGCAGAGGATAACGGATCAAGTGAATGCTGTGGGCAATGAGGCGAGGAGGCCCCATCATATAGGCAAGAAAATTAATGATCTTAGGAGGAGGGTCAAGGACAAGATGGCCCTCATGGCGAGGCATGCCAGGGGCACTGGTGGGGGACCTGCCTCAAGGATCCGTCTGACACCAGATGAGGAGGTAGTTGCCCGGTGCCTTACCAGGGTTCAAGTTGAGGGAATGCCGGGCTATGATTCTGTTCATCCGC
Organism: Rana temporaria; assembly: GCF_905171775.1. Lineage (NCBI taxonomy): Eukaryota > Metazoa > Chordata > Amphibia > Anura > Ranidae > Rana > Rana temporaria. Next base: position 107,942,007 of record NC_053499.1, read on the forward strand.
CCTTGAGGACAGGTAAGTGTTTATTTCAACTATCTGGTGTGTAGCATGTGTGTGGGGGGAGGTAGGGAATATGTGACAAGTTTGTGGGTCCACCAACATGTGAATGTTTTGTGTCATCCACAGGTGTCCAGGATGAAGCTGGCCCGTCTCGTGCCCCTGCCCGTCCCACAACATCCCCTGATGCTGATGCCCCTGCCCGTCCCACACCATCCCCTGATGATGATGTCCCTGCCCGTCCCACACCATCCCCTGATGCTGATGTCCCTGCCCGTCACACACCATCTTCATCTGATGAAGATGCCCCTGACCCCCAGGGAAGGCAAGCGGCATTGGTGGAGGAGAGTGGTGGCCACGCCTCCATTGAGGAGGTTCTGCAGGATGCGGAGCATTTGGGGGAGGAGGTGTCACTGTCCCTTTTCTTGGAGGATTTGGGAAGCTTGGCTGGTCCATCCCGGACCTCAAGCCCACGATCCTCCATATCCTCGGACTCCATCTCCAACCCAGCCACTCCCTCTGTCTCCATCTCCAACCCACCCCCTCCATCTAATCCCTCACCCTATGCCAGGCCTGAAGCCTCTCGTGGACCAAGGAGGTCAACGCGGAGAACCAGGGGGGTACCCGAGTTGCTGTCTGTGACCCTGACCACTGCGCAGGAAGACCAGACCCGCCTTATGGGTGCGATGGGCCAGGACTGACAGCCTAGGGGAGAGGGGACATGTCACCGATGTGATTCAGGACATTGCAGGCAACACCACTGCAATTATCACATGTTTGCGGGATCTCGAAACCACCACAGCAAGCCTGGTGAAAGAGGTGCAGACCCTAAATGAGTCCGTCCAGGGGCACACAGCTGCCATTGTTGGTGTTCAAACCGAGACCAATAACCTCCTGAGGAGGATAGCGGTGGCATTAGAGGGCAGGCCTCCAGCCACGGTGGATGCTCCTCTGCCTGATGAAACCCCCCCCCCCCTCAACCAGGCAGTTGAGGAGCCGGGGCCGGGGCCGTGGCCGAAGGCAGGCCAATTAGTTTTTCGGGTTGATTATTGCTCTGGTAAAGAGTTTTTTTATTTATTTTTCAAAGTATTGCTCTGGTAAAGAGTTTTTTTAATTATTTTTCAAAGTATTGCTCTGGTAAAGAGTTTTTTAAGTTAGTGTTGACAAATGCACACGGTGAGGCGTGCAGAATAGTGTGACTGGTGTGAGAATGGGGGGGGGGTTGACACTCCTGCCAGCAAAGGGGTGTCACCCTCTGCCGTGTGAAAGGTGTATGAATGTACAGTAACATAATTGGAGCCTTGGCGCGGCGTTACTGCTCCCTAAAACAATGTGGTTTGATTGGGTCTAATCCAATTCGATGTGCATGTGGGGGGTGTGTGCTAGGGACCACAGTGGTGTGCACGTGTGCATTCACATTGTGCCATTTTTAATGTGTGTGTTTAACGTTCAAAGAGACGTTCAACGAGGCATCTCCTGATTGCTGATCCCTCAGCAGACGGGGTACCCTCAGGCAGGGGGGGATTGTCGGGTTGGGGGCTCAGGTCATCACGTAGTTCAACCTCCAGGCCCTTTCTCACTGCGAAGTTGTGCAGAATGCAACATGCCCCGATGATCTGGCACACAAAGTCTGGGGAATACAACAGGGTCCCCCCAGACTTATCCAGGCATCGGAAACGGGACTTCAGTTGGCCAAAGGTTCGTTCCACCACTGCACGGGTACTTATGTGTGCAGCATTGTAGTTTTCCTCTCCTGGGGTTTGTGGGTTCCGGAATGGGGTCATTAGATGAGGTCCAAGTGCATATGCAGAGTCACCTGGAAGAGAAAAGACAGGAGGAGGTTAGTCATGCATGTGTCCCTCGTAATGTCTGCGTCATGGGGGGGGACAGTCATACCTGACACCCATGTCACTCACCAACCAGCCAGCTGTCCCCGTACACATTCTGGTCAAACTCCATTGGGATGTCGCTTTGGCGGTAGATGAAGCTGTCATGAGAGGATCCGGGGTGTTTGGCACGGACGTGCCATATGAGGCCATGGGCATCCACGATAACCTGGACATTGATAGAATGCCAGTGCTTCCGATTGCGGAATAGGTGCTCTGTGTCATGGGGGGGCTGTAGTGCCACATGGGTGCAATCAATTGCCCCGATGGTGCGTGGGAATCCTGCAATTCTGACAAAATCTGCCCTTGCCTTATTCCGCTGGACCTCCTGGGTGGGTCTGACGATTTGGTTGGACATGTGTCTCAGGATTGCGGGTACAACCTGGTGCACACATCTGCTCATGCTGGTTTGTGACATCCCAGCCACACCTCCACTTGTGCGCTGAAAAGATCCAGTGGCCAGGAAGTGGAGTGTTGCCAGGACCTTGATCAGTGGCTGCACTGCATGTGAGCGGTGTGTTGGGCTTGTAAGGTCATCCTGCAGGATTGTGGTTATTTCCTGGATGGCTTGAGTATTAAATCTGAAGAGGCGATACACCTCTGCTTCCCCGATGGCCAAGACGTCTAATGGCGTTCGGTAAAAACGCTGCCGTGCCCTCCTCCTTCTCCTTCTCATTCGAAGCGCCTGGGCGCACACTAGTTGTGCTATGACCATGCCTGCCCCTGGCATGTTGGCATACAGAAGTCTTGTCCTGCAAGTGTGGTTGCTGAGCTCGTCCGTAAGGGTGCTGCTAAAGCTGCTCTCCAGCTGACCTGCACACGTCTGGTGCAAAGTTGCCCCTGCTTTTATGAGGGGCAAGTTTACACCGGACGAACAGCTTACGCGCACCGCTCGTAGCCTGCGTCGGGCGGTCGTACGTTCGGGAATCTCGGTATATCCCTCATTTGCATATTTGATTATGAAATCAATGGGAGCGCTGGGCGTTCTCGGCGTAAATGTGCGCCTACGCTACGCCGGCGCACAAACGTTGCGCCGATCGAAACAAGACTAATTTCTGGCGTACCTGGTTCTGTGGGTACGGCGCACCGATACGACGGCGCATCTGTTCAATTGCGCCGCGCAAATCAAGGTGCCCCGGCATAACGCCTTTGAGAATCTGGGCCTATATATCAGTCACAACAATAGTTGGAGATTTATGCATATTTCGAATCAAACATTAGACGTTAAGAGTAGTGTCCAAAGGCAAATTCAGTCAAATAAGAACCAGAAAAAAATAAAATAAAGAAAAGGGGTAAGTAGAAAAAATAGTGTGGAATAAAAGCGTTCTAATGATGTTTAAATGTAAAAATATATAATAACACATTCTGTCAAAGAAAGGATAACGTTTAGGAAGTATATGAGGGAAGAAGGGGAGGAGCCTGCCACAGCTCTAGAGTATCAATTCACATTAAGTAAAGGGGGTATCAATTTCTAGAAATTTAATTTTTGAATACATCAGTTGAAGTAAAACTCAGCCAGTCAGACCATGTTTTAACAAATTGGTTATGGGTGTCTTTTGCTTGATGAACCAACTTCTCCATTTCCATATTCCTCTGGGTACGGGTAAACCAATCAATAATTGATGGGGGGTCACTGGATTTACATTTAGCTGGGATACATATTCTAGCCGCATTGATAAGATGCATGGTCAGGGATTTATAATAGCCTCTAGGTAAAGAAGGGGAGTAATGAAGCAAGAATTGAGCAGGTTTGAAGTCTAATTGAAAAGGGGTTATTTGAGAAATATATTTATGGACTTCTGTCCAATATGGTTGGATAGCAGTGCATAACCACCAAATGTGGAGAAGAGACCCTGTCTCGTGTTTGCATCTCCAGCAGGTTCTAGATATTGAGTTATCGATACGATGTAAGGCAACAGGGGTTTTATACCATCTGATAAGAATTTTATATGCATTTTCTTGTGTTTGGACATGGGTAGATCCTTTATGAATAAATTTGTAAATATTTTCCCATTCTGAGTTTGAAAGATCAAGCGAAAAAGTATTTTTCCCATAGCTGATTAGCCCAGTTAATTTTAGGTGAATGATTGGAGAATAATAAAGCATATGTAGAAGAAATCAAATGTTTAAGAGGTTCTCCACTGTCACACCATTTTTCAAATATAGTTTTATTTCTCGCCCAGTCTGGTTTGGGGTTAGGCTTCAGAAGAAAGTTTCTCAATTGTACGAATGTCCAGAAAGGGAATGATTCTTTGTCCATTTTATTAGCTAAGTCAGTTTGAGACAACAATTTATTATCTAGGAAGAACTGTCCAGCTCCAATAGTTGGGTGAGGTCAGCCATCAGATAAAAAAGTGTGCATTCCTGGTGTAAAGTCAGGATTCAACTTAATTGGGGTCATTGGACCATTTACAGAGGAGATTTAATGTTTATTGCAAGCACGTCGAAAGGCGATTAAAGCGGGATGAATCAAGGGATGTTGTTTACATGCTATAGGAATATTATGAGTTAATCCACAGGATTTGGGCAAGAGGGAGAGGTGAGAACATGTGTTCTAGTTTAACCCAATCTTTGTATTCATAGACCCAGATTCACGTAGGCGCAAAAATGTGGCGCAAAAATGTGCGGGCGTAACGTATCTCATTTACGTTACGCCGCCGCAAGTTTTTCAGGCAAGTGCTTTATTCACAAAGCACTTGCCTGTAAAGTTGCGGCGGCATAGCGGAAATCACCCGGCGGAATTGAAATTCGGCGGGTAGGGGGCGTGTATCATTTAAATGAACCGCGTCCCCGCGCCGAACGAACTGCGCATGCGCCGTCCCTAAAATATCCCAGTGTGCATTGCTCTAAATGACGTCGCAAGGACGTCATTGGTTTTGACGTGGACGTAAATTACGTCCAGCCCCATTCACGGACGAGTTACGCAAACGACGTAACTTTTATAAATTTCGACGCGGGAACGACGGCCATACTTAACATTGGCTGCGCCTCATAGACCCAGGGGCAACTTTACGCTGGGAAAAGCCTAACGTAAACGTAACTTTACTGCGTCGGATGCGCGTACGTTCAGGAATTCGCGTATCTAGCTAATTTGCATACTCAACGTGGATTTCGACGGAAGCGCCACCTAGCGGGCCAAAAAAAAAATGCAGTTAAGATCCGACGGCGTAAGAGACTAATGGATATCTATGCGTAACTGATTCTAAGAATCAGGTGCATAGATACGACGGCTCAACTCAGAGATACCAGATACGCCGTCGTATCTCTTTTGTGAATCTGGGCCATAGTGTACATTCCAGTCAATAATTCTGGTCAGACAAGAAGCTTGGTAGCATTTAAACATCTCAGGTAGGCCTATTCCTCCTATAAATTTCGGGGTCGTAAGCCTGTCATAGCTTAGTCTCGGGTGAAGTTTATTTCAGACAAAGTCAGTGCTCAATTTCTTATATGAAGAAAAGAAGGTTTGAGGGATCACAATAGAGATAGTTTGTAATTTATATAGGATTCTCGGAAGAATGTTCATTTCAATGATCGCAGCTCTGCCAAACCACGAAAATAATCCAGAGGACCACCTCAATAAATCAGATCGTATATTTTGTAGTAAAGGGACGTAATTCAAGGAATACAAGTCATTTAAACAAGTCAGAAGTTGTATACCTAGGTATTTAATTGCTCAAGCGTTCCAAGAGAATGGGAAGTCAGATTGGCATACGTTTTATGTCGTCGAAGGTAGCGAAATGTTGAGGGTGGTTGTTTTCGAGAAATTGATTTTGAATTTTGATAAATTCCTGAAATTATTGAAATCTTCTAGTAAGTTGGGTATGGTGGTAAGAGGGTCTGTCAGAAACATAAGGATGTCATCCGCAAAAGCGGCAAGTTTATAGGTATGACCCTTAATGTCTACACCTTTAATGTTGGGATTGGATCTAAGGCGTCTCAGTAATGGTTCTAACGTAAGTATAAAAATCAGTGGGGAAAGGGGGCATCCCTGGTGAGTACCGTTCGATACAGAGAAGGCGCCCGACAGGTGTCCATTCACACGTACTCTTGCAGTGGGTTCTGAATAAAGAGTAGAAATAAAGTTTAACATGATGGGCGGGAGTCCTAAGGCTTTCAGTGTTTCAGTCATGTAGTCCCATGCCACCCTGTCGAACGCCTTCTCCGCATCCAACGAGAGTAGAAAGCCAGGGGTCTTGGTGCATGTGAGCCAGTGGTGTATATTGATGCCTTTAAGGGTGTTGTCGTTCGCTTCCCTGCCAGGCACAAAGCCTACTTGGTCTAGGTTTATCAATTTGGGCAAGAGAGGAAGAAGTCTGTTTGCTAAAGTTTTCGCGAACCATTTAAGATCAACATTTAGTAATGAAATTGGTCTGTAGTTCGCAACTTTGGAGTGGTCTTTGCCAGGTTTCAAAATCATTACAACATGTGCTGACAATAATTTACGTGGCGGTGTGGTGGAATCATTAAATGAATTAAAGGCTGATAAAAAGAATGGGGTGAGGGTCTCTGCATAGGTTTTATAATACCCCACCGTCAGTCCGTCAGGACCAGGGCTCTTTCCCGGTTTCATCTGTTTAAGTGCTAAATCTATTTCCAATTTGTTTAGAGGAGCATTTAATTGTAATTTCGTGTCATCAGTTAAGGGTTTGGGGCTATATTGTTTTAGGAAATTTTTGATTAGTTTTTGTCTGTCTTCTTGAGATATAAAAGGATCAGTCGGGGGGAGATTATAAAGGTTTGTGTAAAATTTAACAAATTGTTTGGCTATGTCTGAAGGGGTGTGAAATGTATTTCCTTGGTCGTCGGATATGGAGTGTATAGTTGTTCTAGCTTTTTTTGTCTGTAAAGCTTTGGCAAGCATTTTATTAGCCTTGTTGCCATATTCGTAAAAGGTTTTGTTCGCTAAGACAAATTTGCGCCTAACTTGTTTGCCCAACAAATCCAACATTTCGGTTCTAGCTTGGATAAGTTCAGTCATGGTTGCCAAAGCTTGCGTAAGCTTATGCATATTTTCTAATTTTTGAATTTTATGGAAAAGATCTGAGTATTCTTTTCTTCTGTTTCGATTACGCTTTGCAGCGGCAGCAATGAGAATACCCCTGACTACACATTTGTGGGTCTCCCAGTTAGTGATAGGAGAAGTGTCCAGAGGATCATTCTCCTGGAAGAACAATTTGATGTTGGATTCCACTTCCTGAGCTATTGTAGGGTCTGTAAGTAATGACGGGTCAAGTCTCAATATATTCATTTTAGGATGTGCGTCTGGAAATAATAATGTAAGAGAAATGGGGTTGTGGTCTGAAAAAAACATGGGGTCAATGGATGTGTTTTGGATCATAGATAAATCATTTTGGGTAATGAACAGGTAGTCAATTCTGGAGAATCTGTCATGTGGAGAGGAATAAAAAGTGTAATCTCTACCATTAGGGTTTAAGGTGCGCCATGTGTCATGAAGCAAAAGGTCTTGAAGGTGAGATCTAACTTTTCGTATTGTCGCAAATGAGATGGAGGAAGTGCCAGTGGAGGTATCCTGAACAGAATTGAGAGGAATATTGAAATCCCCACCTAATATAAGAGTACCTTCTTTGAAGGAGGCTAGTTGTTCGGAAATGGATCTAAAAAAGGATACCTGATTTTTATTGGGGGCGTAAATATTTGCTAAAGTAATCTTAGGTGCCCTTCAAAAACAAATACCTGCCATCTTTGTCAGCTACGGATGTAGAGATTAACAAGGGACAATTTTTAGCAATCAGTATTGAAACTCCCTTTGATTTAGTTAAGGGGTTGGTGGAATGGAACACAATAGGGAAAAAATGGTCATGTAACTTGGGTATTGAATTAGATCGGAAGTGGGTTTCTTGAAGAAATATGATGTCTGCCTTATTCTGTTTCATAGTCAATAGTAATTGGGAACGTCTTTCTGGAATATTGAGACCCTTAGTATTGAGAGAAATGATTTTAACCGGAGGAATATTATCAGATGAGGAACTGGTCATCATGATGTATTTTGAGGCAATTATTAAGTGAGGCGTTTCAAAACGAGTTACGTAAGGCTAGTGGCAGGTAGAGGGAATCGATACCAATGGAGAGAGAGAAAATCAGGAAAGGGAAGGGACAAAAGGAATTCCAGTTATCTGTGAAATTCCACTCACCAACTAAACGGAGTGGACACACTAGAAATGGGGGGGGGGGGGGGGATCCGAAATCAAATAGTAGTCTGTGAATAGGATTGAACAAAAAGAATCTTTTTAATATTTAAAAAATAAGACTACCGTACGGGGGTCGGTTAAACCTTTGAGAAGAGTGTGGGAGAGTGAACGTAGGTAAGATGGATCGTCTGTCTGTGCCAAAGCCCTATTATGGCAAAATATTAAACTTTCAGGGTGAATAAGCAAGTATGGGGGTGGTGAAGGAAAAAAAAAAGATCATAGATCGCTTTTATTTTCAGTAGCTGGGAATGGAGAGAACTGGGTTGGATATTTAAAAATTGTTACGGTGTGAGTCAAATACAGGATAAACAGTTTATATCTTTTAAGAGATATCTGTGTAGTCTGAAGTCCCAAAAGCAGGTTGAACATGTATGAGAGGACAAGAGATATAGGGAGATATCCTGAAGCTAATGTGCACGGAGTCTCGTCAGCCAAGACATATTGAAGTATAATAGCAAGTAGTATACATATTGAAACAAGATCTTGTTTGTACCATCTAAAACAGGGGAGGCAAACTCAAATTCACCGGGGGCCGCATCAGCAGTATGGTTACCCTCAAAGGGCCGGGTGCGCTACGTATACAGTGCATGGGTCAGGATTGCGCTACGTATACAGTGCAGGGGTCAGGATTGCACTAAGTACACAGTGCATGGGTCAGGATTGCGCTACGTATACAGTGCATGGGTCAGGATTGCGCCTAAACATTTCTCACATCTGTACTCCATTCTACCTTCCTACCTGGACCAGCTCTGGTACCTCCCTGTGTAGGCGTCTCCCTCCCTTTGTATTGGGCTATGGTACCTTTTTTTTTATTGGGCTATAGTAGTGGTACCATCCCTCTGTGGGTGGATCTCCTGTATTATCAGTACTTTGCTTCTTTTTGTTTTTGACCAAAACTGTAAAATATCAGCACACAGTTTTTTAAGAAGAGTCACAGGACGCAGCCCGCTGGATGGGGGAAAAAACTTCCCCAAAAACTGCCAGCAATCTCTGCCACTTCATACATTCAGTGGCATGCAAAAAAGCCAGCACCGCTGGCTGTAAAGACTGGGGAGGCGGGGTGGAGGTGGAGACGGGGCGGTGGTGGAGGCGGAGACAGGGTGGAGGAGGAGGCGGGCACTAGAGCGGCATTGTGGCTGCAGACAGAGTGGAGGCGGAGACACGGCGGAGTAGGAGGCGGAGACGGAGCGGCACGTCACATATTCACCTTACTCTGTGCCGCTCCGTCTCCGCCTCCGTCCTGCCTCCAACACTGCGTCTCAGGCTCCGCCTCCACCGCCGGTGATCTTTCATTATGGTTCGGGCTGCCGCTCTGGTGCCCGCCACCTACTCCGCCCTGTCTCCAACTCCACTCTGTCTGCAGCCACAATGCCGCTCTAGTGCCCACCTCCTCCTCCACCCTGTCTCCGCCTCCACCACCGCCCCGTCTCCACCTCCACCCCGCCTCCCCAGTCTTTCCAGGTTTTTTTGTTTGCTGAAATCCTGGAAATCCTGGAAATCCTGGCAAAATTAGGTGGCAGCTGTGCGGGCCACATTACAAGGGCCGGATTCGGCCCGCGGGCCTTGTGTTTGCCACCCCTGATCTAAAAGATAGCTAAGTCAGAATGGATACATAGCGTATCAACATAGAAAGAGAAAGAAAGACAAGTGAAAGGAGAAAAGAAAAAAAAATGGTTACAATGTATTACCTGTAGCACATCACATTACATAGTTTCAGCAGAGTGTGTCTTCAGGGTAAACATAGATGAATAACAGGCATTCCAAATTTGTCAATCTATTAGTTATATGAATAACATTAACATCCTAGAACATAGCAAGAAGTTCATATATGAAAGGTAAACTTACTCTGGTGTAGACTTTCTAACAGTTTATTGAATTGTCCTTCATTATCTACACATCACAAGGGATATATACGTGAAGCCTTGAACAAAAACAGGGGAGTAAAATGACTATTTGGCTAACTCATAATGACAGTACTCGTTAAAAATAAAGCCGAGACTAAATTATGAGATAGCGATTTGTTATCAAACAGTAAAAATCAGTAAGTGAAAAGAGTTCTAATAGAAAGGTTAAAAGGGCAACACAAATGGAGATTATAGGACTTGTGTACGGAGTCAGCTACACAATGTCCAGGAGTAAATATCATATAGATCTTGTGATCAGGCATCGAACCTCAGCGGGGGATGTGTATTTGATCTCGGCGAGTTCTGCGAGGTAAGGGTTCAACAGAAGGACTGCTAGGCAGGAGGTTTTCCAGTATTATAGTATCGGCAGTAGTCGGAGAAGGTGAGCGTCTACGACGTGTCCTGGAGTTCAGGGCTTCCATCGGTTCTCCCTCCGAGATGAATTGATGAGGAGTTGGAGTAGCAAATTCGGCGTACCAGTCGGGGACTGCGACAATCGGTATGTCCAATTGTTTGCAAAAAGCTGTCAGTCACGCAGGAGAGCCAAGCGATTTTGATAATAGGCAAATAGCCCAAATGGGAATCTCCATTTGTATCGGATCCCCTTGGAATTGAGAGTGTCCAGCAGAGGGCGCAAATCTCTCTGGTTCTTAAGAGTGATTGCTGAAAGATCCTGAAACAGTTGTATTTGACGGCCTTCAAAGAGCAATCGGTTTTTATCACAGGCTTTTCTGAGGATCGTAAAGCTTAGGGCGTAAAGCTCTGTGGATACGCTCCATAGAGATAACAGAGCTTACAGGCCTGTCAAGAATGTCATTAAATACGTCAGAGACAACTTGAGGTAAATGTTCGTTATCGACGGTTTCAGGTAAGCCCCTGAGCCTCAGGTTGTGACGTCGTCCTCTATTGTCCAGTTTCTCGACGTGACGTTGTATGTCACGGAGTTGACGATTATGGGAATTAATCGGGTAATCGATCCGGTCGATTGCCTTTTGTTGCAATATAGTGGTATCTTCCACTTTCTGTATTCTCCCTGTCATGGCCTGTAGATCTAAACGTAGATCAGAGATAGCAGTGGACAGTGCATTTTTTATGTCGGTGGCTACAGATCGGAGGTCGTCAATATTCAATTGGGGGGTAATCGGTTGAGCGTTGTCCACCGAAACCGGGAACTGGTCCGAAGGGGAGAGCGGGGTTCCATCCGGTCGCTGAGGAGAATTTGGCATATGAGGAGCAGTCGCCATTGTGTTTCTCCGCGGGCTGAATAGATCTGGGATAGTTCGGTTTGAGCCAGCTTTGCCTCTCGGGGACCGGGAACGTTATGTTGCATTGTTCCGGGAGGATGTCCCCATAGCTAGGCAGAAAATCGGTGCGAGATACCCCTATATAGATATGTATTGGGCTGAGGAATGACGGAGCTCCCACTTTAAGCAGCCATCTTTCTCCAATGTTAGCCACGCCCCCCCCGTAAAGTAGAAATTAACAATGCTATAAATTATATTTATATTATGTTTTTCTTTTCTCCTTACTAGGAAAAATGTAATATTATTGTTTACACCAATATTAAGAATCCCTGAAGAAGGAATTTGCATATGGTTTATGAATTAAAGCGGGGGTTCACCCTTAGAGGGCACTTTTTCCCCTTGGCTTCCTGCTCGTTTTCTCTAGGGGAATCGGCTATTTGTATTAAAATATGTGCAGTACTTACCCGTTTTCGAGCTGCATCTTCTTCCGTCGCTTCCGGGTATGGGCTTCGGGAATGGGCGTTCCTTCTTGATTGACAGTCTTCCGAGAGGCTTCCGACGGTCGCATCCATCGCGTCACGATTTTCCGAAAGAAGCCGAACGTCGGTGCGCAGGCGCAGTATAGAGCCGCACCGACGTTCGGCTTCTTTCGGCTACTAGTGACGCGATGGATGCGACCGTCGGAAGCCTCTCGGAAGAATGTCAATCAAGAAGGAACGCCCGCTCCCGAAGACCCATACCCGGAAGCGACGGAAGAAGATGCAGCTCGAAAACGGGTAAGTACAGCTCATATTTTACTACAAATAGCCGATTCCCCTAGACCGAACGAGTAGGAATCTAGGGGAAGAAAAAAATTTTTTTTAGAAATGGGTGAACTCCCGCTTTAACCTAACCGTCTGCCTCCGAAACATGTCAAGTTTTATCCACCCTTGCTTGTCTTGATTTATTTATCAGCATTCGGTTGTGGATTTCTGTATATTGGTGAATTCACTTTGTATGACAATTCCTTTGTTTTAAATAATTGTTTTAAATTTTTTTGTATATTGTGACTATCATGATTTATACCAAATAAACTTTTCTATTTTTATATACTTTTTGACAATTCCATCCTATTAATACAATCCGTACCATCCCAGGGGCTTTTTTCTCCTACAAATTCCCAAATGTTTCTGGGATGTGATTGTGATTCCTTGGAATTGCATAACAACTGATCTTTTTTCTTTAAACTTACCCAAGAGGAGCGTCAACGTCGTTGGGTGAATAATCTATGCCTATACTGAGGAGAACCGACATTACGTCAGAAACTGCCCTCTTAAGTTTAGTAAGTGTCTGCCTATGCCTCTTGAACTTGCGATCCCCTCAGCCAAAACCGCATCTGATCTTGTCCTCTCTGTTTCATTACAGCTTCCAGGAAAGACCCGCCATTATTGACTCCGGAGCCTGCAGCTGTTTCATGGACTCATCTTTTGCTGCTAAACACCAGATACCTCTGCTTCCTAAGACCCAAGGACTCTCTATTCACCTGGCTGATGGGTCTGCTATTAAATCTGGACCTGTAGTACAAGAAACTGCTCTTATACCCGTCACCCTATTGCCAGCAGTTCTGTGGCTCTTACTTTTCCCATGAGCCATCCATTTTACTGTGCCTGGATGCAGAAGCCGAAATACGTCAGTCCATCCCAGAGGTTTACCATGACTTCCTTGACGTATTTAGTAAACAAAGGGCAGAAACTTTACCACCCCACCGAGCCTACGATTGCCCCATTGAACTGCTTCCCGGACCTGAAATTCCATTTAGTAGGATTTTTCCTTTGACAGAGGTGGGCATTAAAAGAATATGTTGATGAGAACTTAAAGAAAGGGTTCATTCGCCCGTCCACATCTCCAGCAGGCGCAGGCATCTTTTTTCGTGAAGAAGAAAGACCATACCCTTCGACCCTGCGTGGACTACTGTGAATTAAATAAAATTACAGTGAAAAACCGTTATCCTCTTCCCTTAGTACCATGGAAGGCGGTTTTCCACTCATCCCCTTCCCTGATACGAACCAGATTGTAGGCTCCGCGGAGATCAAGTTTGGTGAAAATAGCGGCCCCCAGTCTCTGAAATAACTTTCAGAGACTGGGGGCCACTATTTTCACCAAACTTGATCTCCGCGAAGCCTACAATCTGGTTCGTATCAGGGAAGGGGATGAGTGGAAAACTGCCTTCCATACCCGATTTGGGCACTTCGTGTACTTGGTAATGCCCTTTGGATTATGCAATGCCCCCGCCACTTTCCAATACTTCATAAACGATGTTCTTCGGGACTTTTTGGACTTGTCATTGTCTACTTAGACGATATTAAAAATTTCTCCTTTTCCGTTGAATCTCACCATAGGCATGTCAAAAGTGTGCTGGCCTGGCTGCGACAACATGGCTTGTATGCGAAAGCCGAAAAGTGTGAATTCGAGCAGGGAAGTATACCATTCATGGGGTTAATTATTTTCAGTGAGGGCATCAAGATGGACCCCCAGAAGATTGCTGCAATTCCGGACTGGCCGGTCCCAGCAGACAAGAAAGGAATCCAATGTTTCGTTGGATTCGCCAACTTCTACCGTAAATTCATTAGAGGGTTCTCGGCCATTATTGCACCAATCACCCAGTTACCCAAACAGGAAACCCATTTTCATTGGTCCCCTGAGGCCCAAAAGGCCTTCGAGACCCTCAAGGGACTATTTACTTCTGCCTCTGTTTTGAAACATCTGGATTCCGCCCTGCCATTTGTACTTGAGGTGGACGCATCCGAAATTGCTGTAGGAGTAATACTGCCCCAAAGACAGGGAACTAAGGCCCTACTCCACCCAGTAGCCTTCTTCTCTCGCAAATTATCGGCAGCAGAGAAGAACTACGACATGGGAGATCGGGAGTTGTTGGCAATCAAATCTGCACTGGAAGAGTGGCGTTACCTGCTGGAAGGAGCTGCCCATCGAATTCTGATATTCACTGACCACGAGAACCTGGAATATCTGAAATCAGCAAAAGGTTAAAGCCACGACAAGCCAGGTGGGCACTCTTTTTCTCCAGGTTTTCTTTTCATTGTTGACGGGGAGGAGGAATTTGAAGTGGAAGCTATCCTGGATTACAGGAGGAAAAAGAACCAGAACCAGTTCCTGATTAAATGGAAGGGGTATGGACCCGAAGAAAATTCTTGAGAGCCAGAGGGAAACATACACGCTAAGAGTCTGGTACAGTCTTTTAAAAGGTCTCATCCCGAGAAGTTTGCCCGGATAGGGGGGGCAATGTCATGAAGATCCTGCCAGTAATAGGTGCCTCATACTCTCCGGTGCACCTCTGTTGGCGCCAGGTGGGCTCTCTGCTCTACAGCTTTTTTGTACCTGAAACCTGATCCCTGACTTGTACCTGTGAAAGACCCGGCTTACCTGTGACTTTTTTTCAGGTCTCCGTCTGCACCTGATCCTTGGCCTGTTGTGACTATTATTCTGCCTGCACCTTTGTACCTCTGCTGCCCGCCTGATAACCGGACTGGCCTGTCTGACTACTCCTGTCTGTTCCTGGTTCCAGTCCATTCTGGTAAGCTGCTCCAGTCTGCTGAACTGTTCCCGTTTGTTCCTGGTTCCAGTCTACTAAACTGTTCCAGTCTGCTGAGCTGTGCATGTCTGTTCCTGGTTCCAGTCCAGTCTGCTAAGCTGCTCCAGTCTGCTGAACTGTTCCTGTTTGTTCCTGGTTCCAGTCCAGTCTACTAAACTGTTCCAGTCTGCTGAGATGTGCCTGTCTGTTCCTGGTTACGGGCCCGGTGTTCCAGTTCCTGTCCACCAAGCCTGTCAGCTGCTCCAGTTCCTGTTTCCCAGTTCCTGAGGAGTTCTTGGACATCTGGACTACTTCCTTCCCTGTTGATCCTGCCAGGCACTCGTACCACTCCTTACTTCTGTTACTTAACCAGGGACTGCGAGTGGGAGCCGTAAGGGAGGCCTCCCTCTGCAATATCGGGATCAAAACCATCAGGTACGTGACAGTATGGCTGGGTATTGCTGAGTATGGCTGGGTATTGCTGAGTATGGCTGGGTATTGCTGGGCATAGCTGAGTAAGGATGGGGGTGGATGGGATGGCTGAGTATGGATGGATGGCTAAGCATGGATGAATGGCTGAGGATGGATGGCTGAGCATGAATAGATGGCTGAATATGCATGCATGGCTGAGTATGGATGGATGAGTATGGACGGCTGTGAGTATGGATGGGGCTGAGCATAGATGGATAGGATGAGTCCTGCAATGGGCACAGAGCAGCGCTGTGGGCACTACAAGATACAGCCCACAGCACTGCTGCAACCGATCTCTCCCCTCACACTGTACAGAGAGGGGACATGATGCCGGTTTGTTTACAAGTGATCTCTCCGTCATTTGACAAGCGATCACATGGTAAACAGCTGCAGTCAGCGATCATTTACCATAAACCGTGATGCACCGGGTCCTTGGGACCCAGCGGACAGGAATACTCCCATGTGCATACTCCTGGGGACATGTGGGAGTGCGATTTTGGTAGGACGTCATAGTATGCCCACCCAGAGTTATCGAGCTGCGCGCTGTAGCCGTCATTCAGCTATAGCGCAGTTGTTAAGTGGTTAAACTCCCTTCCTTGAAAAAGTTTTACCTATTGTGGGGTCACTAGTATGGTATTTGTAAATTGAAATCATATCCCCTCTCAAGAAGTGTCTCTTCTCCAGAGAGAATAAGTTCAGTGCTTGCAACCTTTCTTCATAACTAATATCCTCCAAACCCTTTTTTAGCTTTGTTGCCCTTCTTTGTACTTGCTCTATTTCCAGTACATCCTTCCTGAGGACTGATGCCCAGAAAAAAAAGGCAAGTGTGTCTTGCTTACAGTCAAGCATGGTGGTGGGAGTGTCATGGTCTGGGGCTGCATGAGTGCTGCCGGCACTGTGGAGCTACAGTTCATTGAGGGAACCATGAATGTCAACATGTACTGTGACATACTGAAGCAGAGCATGATCCCCTCCCTTTGGAGAAAGGGCCGAAGGGCAGTATTTCAACAAAACGACCCCTAACAGACCTCCAAGATGACCACTGCCTTGCTAAAGAAGCTGAGGGCAAAGGTGTGGACTTGCCAAGCATGTCTCCAGACCTATACCCTATTGAGCACCTCTGGGGCATCCTTAAATGGAATATGGAGGAGTGCAAGGTCTCTAACATCTACCACCTCCATGATGTTATCATGGAGGAGTGGAAGAGGACTCCCGTAACAACCTGTAAAGCTCTGGTGAACTCCATGCCCAAGAGGGTTAAAGCAGTTCTGGAAAATAATGGTGGCTACACAAAATATTGACACTTCGGGCCTAATTTGGACATTTTCACTTAGGGGTGTACTCACTTTTGTTGCCAGTAGTTTAGACATTAATGGCTGTGTATTGAGTTATTTTGTGGGGACAGCAAATTTACACTATTATACAAGCTGTGCACTCACTTCTTTACATTGTAGCAAAGTGTAATTTCTTCTTCAGGTTTGTCACGTGAAAAGATATAATAAAATATTTACAAAAATGTGAGGGGTGTACTCACTTTTGTGAGATGCTGTATATATTGTTTTATTTGGACCGACTCCTTATTTGTCCTGATTGAGACTTACCAATATATTCCCGTATATTATTTTGTATATGTTGACTGTGTGCATTCATTCCTCTGAAAATATGATGCTGTCTTGTGTTTGATTAATGCTACCTTAAGTTTTTATGGAATAAAAAATAAATAAATGAACATACCATATTTATCGGGGTATAGCGCGCTCCCGCGTATAGCACGCACCCCTAAAGTTTCCCCGAATCCTGTGGAAAAAAGTTGTTTTGTACTTAGAGTTTTGGTGTCTTGCGCGGCGTCCATCGGCGGCCTCGTCGGGTCCGGCGTCCGTCTGCGACTTCGGGTGTCCTCTTTGTCGGGTCCGGCGTCCTTCTGCGGCGTCCTCGCGTCCTCCCCGCTCGTTTCCCGCGCCGAGTTTGAATACTGCGCCGACATATACAGAGCGCAGTACACTCGTGTATTGTCGGCAATGCTCGGCTACTCTCGCGCTGACGTCCTGTACGTCCAGGACGTCAGCACGGGAGGAGCCGAGACTGCCCGACAATACATGAGTGTACTGCGCTCGGTATATGTCGGCGCAGTATTCAAACTCGGCGCGGGAAAGCGGTTATCGGCGTATACCGCGCACCCGCGATTTTGCCCAGGGCAAAAAAGTGCGCGGTATACGCCGATAAATACGGTACTTTTTTTCAATATATGTTCAGTGCAGTTGCATGACATGGGCATAATTTAATCTGGAGAACAAGTGGTGCTTTACCTCAGACAAGACCTGATCATGAGCATTGCAGCACAATGGTTTTTTTTTTTTTACCCTGGTTGTGTGTGTGTGTATATATATATATATATATATATATATATATATATATATATATATATATATATATTTATATATATGTGTGTGTATGTATGTATGTATGTATGTATGTTTATTTATTTTTCTTATTTTAAAAGAACACCAGAGTTCTGCTTAAGGAGCAAATTGTAGGATGTTAATTTTCTCTTTCAACCATGGAAAAATAACATGGAGAGAATACACCTCAGGGCGACAAGATCTATCTCCTGACCTTGGGGAAACATGGTCAGGACAGTATGAACCAGGATGTTAAAATAGACTACAGGACAGGAAAACTAAAGAAACTGTTAGGAGAAGATCATAACAGTCTTAAAAGAGCACTATAGGTCTTGTAAACAACAACAATTATCAGGAGAGGATGGACCTAGGTTCCCAGCTTTCATGATAGAAGAGTAGATTAAACCAAAAATACTAGAAATATAGATTTGGAAGCAAAAATGTAATATACATTCGTTTGAAAAAGTATTTGCCCCCTTCGATTTTTTTGCATATTTCTCACACTTAAATGATTCAGATCAAACAAATTTTAACCACTTGCTTCCGGGTCACTTAAACCCCCCTCCTGCCCAGACCAATTTTCAGCTTTCAGCACTCTCTCTTTGACAATTGCGCGGTCATACAACACTGTACCCATCATTTTTTCCCCACAAATTGAGCTTTCTTTTGGTGGTATTTGATTACCTCTGCGGTTTTAATTTTTTGTTAAAAAAATAAAAAAGACCAAATTATTAAAAAAAAATATAAAACCGTTTTATATTTTGTTATAAAATTTTGCAAACGGGTAATTTTTCTCCTTCATTGATGTACGCAGATGAGGCTGCACTGATGAGCACCGATAGGCAGCACTGATGGGCTGCACTGATGGGCTGCACTAAAGGGCACCGATAAGGCGGCACTAGTGGGCACTGAGAGGTGGCAATGGTGGGCACTGAGAGGTGGCACTGAAGGGCATTGATAGGTGGTACTGGTGGGCACTGAGAATTGGCACTAATAGGTGGCATTGATAGGTGGCACTGATAGGTGGCACTGATAGGTGGCAGTGATGGGGACTGATAGGTAGCAGTGATGGGCACTGATGGATGGCAGTGATGGGCACTGATCAGCACTGGTAGGTGACATTGATAGGCAGCACTGCTAGGTGGCACTGATGAAGCACTGACTGGCACCACTGGTGGGCATTGATAGGTGGCAGTGATGGGCATTGATAGGTGGTACTGATTGGCACTGACATGTGGCACTGGTGGTCACCGTGGGCACTGGCAGGTGGCAGTGACAGGGGACACTGGCAGGCGGTACTTGTCTGCACTAATGAGGCAGAATTGCCTCTTCCACTTGGGCCTGACATCCCTTACACAGCAGCCATTATCGGCTTTTTTTTCTCCTCACGCAGTCAGCGCGAGGATAAAAAAAAACGATTACCGAGCTTTGTTTAGATCACGTGATCAGCTGTCATTGGCTGACAGCTGATCACGTGGGAAGGGGCTGGGACCGGCCCCTTACTCGGATCCGTGATCACAGTGGGCGCCCTGCAGGGAGCGCACGGGGCGTGTGCAAAGGGGAGGATGTCTTTTGATGTCCTCCCGGAAATTGGGGTCCGCGCTGTAGTCGTCATTCGACTATAGTGTGGGCCCCTAGTGGTTAATATTACAAAAAGATAACCCTAGTAAATCCAAGATGCAGTTTTTAAATTCTTATTTCATTTATTAAGGGAAAAAAGCTGTTCAATCCTGCCTGGCCCTATGTGAAAAAGTAATTGCCCCCTTCTATGCTGAATCATGAATGAACTGTGATTAACCACAATTGTTTGGAAAACTGAGTTAAATTTCACTTGTCACACCCAGGCCTAATTACTGCCAGACCTGTTGAATCTAGAAATCACATAAATAGAATCTGTCAGACAAAGTGAAACACTCTAACCATAGGTGTATCTAGTGAAAATAGCACCTATGGCAAGCACTGAAACTGTGCCCCTGTCGAAACATTTGAAACCCATCTTTCAGATAACCTTAACAAAAAAACAGCTAAAAAAACTAGTGATATTTATCATCCCTTGTGATACCTTGGGTAGTGACATATCCTCTTTATGGAGAAATCTGGGGTTTATTAGACCCCTGATCCCTCCTCTGCCCTCCAAGGCCAGGTAAATGCAGAACCAATACTGGAAGTGGTGACATCACTTAAGGCCTCAGTTTTCACAGAGGAGAGGGAGAAACTGATGTTCCTCCTTCTTCTTTGTGCGCTGCCAATCTGACCAGATGGAATGGGAGAGCCTGGGAGAACAGAGGAGGGCTGTGGCTGAACGCAGCAGGGATCCATTAGCCAAGGTGCTGAAAATGAGATCCTGCCTATACTCGGGAGGAGGGAAGAAGAGACCATCAGGCCCTGGTAAGTGCCTTGCTGCCCAGCCACTCAACATCGCTCCCTTCATATGTCGCCCATATCAAGAACAGATTAGAAACGGTTCAAACAAAGCAACATTTCAGTTTTGGAGTGGCCTAATCAAAGCCCAGACTTAAATCCAATTGAGATGCTGGCCTTACACAGGCCGTTCATGCTGGAAAACCCTCCAATGTGGCTGCATTAAAACAATTCTGCAAAGAAGAGTGGGCCAAAATCGCTCCACAGCAATGTGAAAGATTCTTGATTGCAGTTGTTGCCGCCAAGGGTGGCACAAAAAGGTCACAAAAAGCCAGGCAGGTTTGGACAGCTTTTTTGCCTTATTAAATGAAAGCATCATTTAAAACTGCGTTTTGTATTTACCCAGGTTATTTTTGTGTAATAATAACATTTATTTGATGATCTGAGTCATTTAAGTGTGACAAAATATGCAAAAAAAAATCTGAAAAGCGACAAATACTTTTTCACACAACTGTAGTTTACTTTATTTGAATGCCTAAAGAAATAACTCCCTCTATTTGACAGCAACCACAATTTTCAGATATGAACATCGGCCAGATTCACGTAGAATTGCGTCGGCGTAACTTATCCTAGATAAGTTACACCGCTGCAATTTTTCATCGCAAGTGCCTGATTCACCAAGCACTTGCGATGAAAACTACGCCCGCGGCCTCCGGCGTAAGGCGGGCCAATTTAAATGGGCGTGTGCCATTTAAATTAGGCGCACGCCCGCGCCGGACCTACCGCGCATGCTCTGTTTCCAAACTCCCGCCGTGCTTTGCGCGCCGTGACGTCATTTTTTGAACGGCGACGCGCGTAGCGTACTTCCGTATTCCCGGACGGCTTACGCAAACAGCGTTGATTTTTAAATTTCGACGCGGGAACGACGGCCATACTTTAGACAGCAATACACTTGCTGACTAAAGTAAAGGCACCAAAAAAAAAGTTTAACTTTGCGACGGGAAACTTGACTAGCGGCGACGTAGCGAACGCGAAAAACCGTCGTGGATCCGCCTTAACTCCTAATTTGCATACCCGACGCTGGTTTACGACGCAAACTCCCCCCAGCAGCGGCCGCGGTACTGCATCCTAAGATCCGACAGTGTAAAACAATTACACATGTCGGATCTTAGGGATACCTATGCGTAACTGATTCTATGAATCAGCCGCATAGATAGAAACAGGGATACGACGGCGTATCAGGAGATACGCCTGCGTATCCCTTTTGTGAATCTGGCCCAGTGTTATTCCCTCTTTTTTTTTAGATGAATAATATTATTTTTTCTAAATCTTTTTTTCAAGCTTTGGTTGCCTTTTACCTGGTTTTCAAGGTTGTCAGGAAGTCTCCTTACAACCTCGAAGAAGAGCAGAAGAGGCACACCAGAGTGGTAATAATTTTTTTTTCAGTGATTTCAATTATTTTGCATGTTAGTTTTGGATAAAGTAATGTAAGGAAATGGTTATATACTGCCACAACTGGAGCAGGGAAAGGAAACACAGATGCCTGTCTTGTTTGGAAAATGTATATGCCTTGGAGTTGGAGACAACAAGAAAATAGAGAATGAGAACTTTTCACTTGGACTGGAGTTTCATTGCGAAGATTTCCCATCACCTCTTGGTGACAATGGTCTTTAAGACAGGCAGATACAGAGTGCATTCCTCTAACAGGGGCATAGACAGAAATAACCTGATAATGAAAGGATTTGGCTTCAGATACACCTTAAAATATTTGTCAATCTGTTTTTGCAAATATGCAGGATGGGAAATTTGGGACTCCTGTACTCTATGGTTATCCAAGATTGGTGGTATTTGCAGAAAGTATATGAAATTCTCTCAGACTTTAGTCTTTGTGTTTATTTCAACAGAATATTTTTGTACATAGTTGAATTGCAACTTTTTTCTCTCAGTGTTTAGTACATTATTATACTATTTCCTACTAATGCTTAATGTCTTATTTTCGACTTGTTTGTAATTTTTAGAAATTTGTTGATTTCTTAATCTGCTATTTATATAATATTATTCATATAATTACAATTACACTAACGGTTTAAACAATTTAAAAAGCAGCAAATCTTCAATGTATTATCAAAGTCAGATACGTGCTATTTAGAGGGTGTATTTGTTTTACTGCTAGACTATTCTTGGACACTGAAAGTGCTTGCAGTTTAAGTGTATGCCATGGGTAGGGAGGACAGGGGAGAGGAATCTATTTCTGTACATGTGAGATCATCGTGGATGTCACATACAGTAGCTATGAAAGATCATAAGATCTTGCAGCTGTGAAGTGAACTAGGCTACACAGACTTTCAAAAATTAGGATTACAAATGTGAGAGGGTACAAAAAAGTGTTAGAAGGCTATAAAAAGACTTTTGTTCGAACTCTTATGAAGTCTGAACTCATAGGACAGTCTGACTAGGAGGAGTTTTGTTAGACCACCCACTCACCATTTATGGGTGGTTAACTGACCACATGGTGCCCAGCTGATAGTACTTATGGAGACTAGGTCACGTGTATCATTTTTGACCAGGGACAGCAGGCTGGAAGGAGGAAGCAAGAAGCTTGAAGAGGGGATTCCTGGCTAGATCTCCCAACTACATACCACTGCAATTAAGGTTTAAGAAGCTATTACCTGCTGGCCAGGGGCTGCAGGAGCCATTAAGAGCAAACCCAGAAAACTTGCAGAGTAACATAGAAGTGAACCAAGTTAAAGGGAGAAAGCAAAGATGACTGCCATTGATTCGCATCTGCAGTATACCAACTCGTACAGTGAAGAAATTTACATGGCACAGGAAGATGACTGGGATAGGGACCTACTCTTAGACCCTGCATGGGAAAAACAGCAGAGAAAGGTAAAATAAGTTGTCCTATCACTATGTAAATCTGTTTTAAAATATATAATATATAAGTTAAATTTTCAAAAAATTACTTTGGCTGCCCAAGCCAAAACTGAGCATTTCTAAGCAAAGCCCATTAAAAGCATTGATATAGGAGTGCAAACAGGAGCAAAAGCTTCTATATTCTAACATAGCAGTAAAGAATATTTAAGACTGACTGTTCTGTATGTTCAACAGTTGTATCAGCTGGAGGCTGAACAGGTGCCTGCAACACATTCCCCCCACCCCACACATTGCAGTTGCCCCCATCCTTAGCCTGGCTCAGGATGTTCCACTGATGCTTTTTTTGGAAGAAGTGGGCTCAGCAAGAGTAACAGATTGTTTTTCAGTATCAGCCCAGCCCATTTGTTAGTTGGAGAGCTGCAAGGTGATCCTTACAAGGGAGGGGACAGAAGGTTGAGAGAAGGGAGCTCTGCATCTGTGGCTTAGTGAGCAGCTGGTCCCTTGTAATAACTCTGGGAGGGATAATGCCTTATAGGCTGGAGACATTTTCAGCAGAAGGTGTCATCACCATGTGAAATGTATGAGAAGGGTGATCAGGTGGCATAGCAGAGACTTTATGGTTGGGTTATGACTTCAACATACAGATATAGAGGCAAGGATCATTATCAAATCCCTGGTGACATCAGCCAGGACACTTTATCTGCATGTGTCATAAATGTTTGGAATAGCACAAAAGAGAGACTTTTATTTCAAATATATTTGAAATAAAAGTCTCTTTTTTATGTCTTCCAGTTTTTCACAGGCCTGTTCAATAAAAAAACATTTACACAGAAGTCAGTAATTTGATTGTACTTTCTGGGTTTTTAGGGCAAATTTCCTATTGGTGAAGTTAATGCATTTGACTAGTCCTGCCAAGGTTGATGTCAGTGAGAAGGAAATGTAACCTTGCACGGAAGTGGGTGTTTAATCAAAGGATAAAGGCTCTTTAGTGTTTCATTTCATGTAGCTGTCTAATCAATTAAGTTGCACTTAATTTACACACATTGGAAGGTGACCTGTTGTCTCATACTTAAGGACACATTAAAGTAGCACTGTAGTTTATAGTAGATATCACATGTGTGCTGTGCTGTAAATTTCAAAGATACCAATCTCAGTACATTACTTAAAATAACTAATTATTAAATATGTGCTTAAGGATTGATTTTTTTTTTATAGCTAAAGCAACTACATTTAAGTTAATTTCCTGAAAAAGCTTCAGATAGATAGATACAGTTAGTTGTGTTCCAAAGTTTGCTAATGATTACTTCTACATAGAATCATAATTTTAAAAAATGTCAAAGAATTTGGATTTTCAGAATGTAATAGAATGTTGATTTTTGTAAAAAAATAATCAGATACACGTATTGTATCAATCTAACCAAAACTGATATTTTAAATCACTGCAGATTAATTTGAAATAAATAATTTAAAGGATTTGTTTATCACTCAGATACTCCTGCAGTGAGATTTCTGCACTTGTCTTTCTAGGTTTGCATACCGACTGTATGCTTCTTATTTTATTATTAAATATCATAATGTTATATTTTGGAGAATGCAACAAGATGTTTGTTATGTATTGCACACAAAACATGCAAATGGTTCAAAATAAAAATATGCAGGTACTCCATAACCCCCCCCCCCCCTGAAAAAAAATATATAAAAAAATATATAAATATATACACCGTATTTATCGGCGTATCACACGCACAGGCATATAACGCACACCCTAACTTAAGAGGAAGTTTCAGGAAAAAAACTTTCCACAGCCCCCTGCGTATAACATGTAGGATCAGTTTACCCTCTATTTTCAGGGTAAAAAGTGAGTGTTAGTTTATATATAAATATATATTAAACTATTAATCAATTTCCCAACAATGTTTTGATATGTCTTAGACAAGCTAGATATCAAGTATTATCCATAGATTTTGTTATTACATTTATGCTGTCATCCAAAACTTATACTGCAAACATTATAACATGGTTCATTTGCAGTAAAAATTTGCAGTAAAAATAGTTGTATTATGCTCTGTGTATAAATATATGAGTAGTTTGAAGTATATCCGTACTGATTTAAATTTTACTACTATATAGTCTGTGCAATGCAATATTAGGCTGCTCCAGGACACTGCATATATCTATAGTTATCTTTTACAGTCCCTTGTGAAACCTGAGGTAATTTCTTTAGTTGGAAGCTGGAAGCAGAAGAGTGTATGTGAAAGTAGTGGCTTCCTGGCTGAGGTCTGTATTTGCATTAGAGATTCCACAGGTGCTCTAGAAGAAAACGAATGCTATTACTTTCAACTGGTAATTTACTAAGAGTAGAGTAGCTCTGTTTTTTAAGGTGAAACTCCACCTAAACATTCTCCTGAACACTTATGACAAAGGGCCTATCCTAAGCACTTTCAGTCAAACTCCACTCATTCTACTTGGGTGTTGAAAATG
Organism: Rana temporaria; assembly: GCF_905171775.1. Taxonomy (NCBI): domain Eukaryota; kingdom Metazoa; phylum Chordata; class Amphibia; order Anura; family Ranidae; genus Rana; species Rana temporaria. The sequence continues at coordinate 107,967,401 of NC_053499.1, forward strand.
TCACATCAACTTAGGCTAGGTTCACATTTGTGCATTGCTGGAAGATGTGCAAAATCATGAGCACTTCAGCCATGCACAAAAAATATGCATCCCTTTTTTGCATTTTATGGCACCCCAGCAAACACGAACCTTGCTAATGTACACTTCGGAATGAGCTGCTCTAAATGTGACATGCAAAATCACAAGCACATTGTGCCACCAGCATATGTGTGAATAGAGCCTTAAAGTGTATCTAAAGCCAAAACCTTTTCTTTATTGCTCAGGGTATACAGTGTTAGAAGGAATTCTGAGACAACTGGTTATACTGCTGTCTACAGGAGAAATAGACAAAAAAAAAAAAAATGTTATTCAGGCAGGTATAACCCCCCCCCCTCATTATTCTTCAGTTTCTCCCTAGTATCCTAAAATAATGCATATATTTTCTTCTCGGGGGGGAGGCTAATTTGACATTTCTTCTATTTTATCAAGATATTTTTTCTTTAATTGGCTTATCCTTGGCGCTGCCTTTGGCCGTACCTGAACCCCACCATGCTGAAGATAGAGGGTCTTCTTGTAATATAACCTTTGGGCACTAGGCTCTGCTTATGGTGCTCTCCAGGCACCTAGTGTCCTAGTGTAATTTAGTCACAGGGAGCTTTACAGGTCCAGGGCTGTGATAAACCTGCTGGTGTTATCCTGTCCCGAATACTTCTGCAATGTAACATGTATCCCTGGATTCTGTATTGGCTTTCTCCAGTACCTACAGTAAGTTATTGGGTCTTGTTCCACTTTTTAGAGCCTGGAATGTGTTATTCACCTGCATCTTCCCCTTGTTGGGTAACACTTTTCAATGTATTGAAGATGGTCTGTGCAACATGGTTGTGACTCTTACTCTTCAGTGTGTCGCATTGCCCTCTGATAGTTTTATTGCATAGCTTTCAAGGTGTTGCCCACGCCCAGATGGTTCTAACTTGTGGTTGTCTGGTACATGAGCAGTAGATTTTTTCACTGCACCCCTAAAGCCGGTCATACAGCAGTAACCAGCTAAGATGCGAACCGTTAATAGGCAGGCTGAATGTACCAAGTTGATTAATCGATCAGCTGCTATAGCCGCTAGCTATAATCACTGTCTTCTACCAGCAGGGTCCCTTCCCCTACAATTGCTGATTCCCCTGTCAACACTGTCTGTGTTGATGGGGAAATCAGGCAAATTTTTTTCCTGTAACTTCTCCAAAATAATTTGCACCGTGTGTGGCCAGCCTTAGGCCTATGTTGCAATTATTCAGCCTGCTCTGACTCACAGCTATTGGGCATATGCTCACTGGGCTATTATGTGTTGCATCTGTTGGACATGCACCATTACGCTAAATAAAACACTGACCATTGTGAACATCGCCGTGTATGAGGACCCGGTGAACAAAAGCCAGCAAAACCTTAACAAGTCCTCACAGACCCTGGGGTAAGAACCAAGAATATGACTAATGCACCTGGATCGATTCTAACTGATCCTTCAGTTTTGAAAAATTTAGAACTCATGCCTATTTCCCTACACTACTCTGTTAATGGGTTTTTGGATATTGTATGTCTCATATTCAGAATGAGTCTTCTGTCCATACATATGCATCACAAACCTTGGACTCCCAGACCTTCCAAATTTTCAAGCAAATGCTTCTCGCAATGAGGGGATACCCCCAAGTCTAAGAAGTGGAGGAACATCTATTAGCCTTTGCGACCACCTGAAATGAAAGCATCCTCAATGCATGGGTGAAGAAGCTGGTGTCCAGGAGCTACAAGAATTGTAATCTCTGCCAAACTTCATAATGTTGGACTTGCCAATCTCTCTGCAAAGACTAACTGACATCAATGCTGCTCTGGTACAACTGCTCCGTCAAGGAATCATTGACATTTTTCTAGAAATGGAAAGGTTTTAAGGTTTCTATGCCAACCTGTTTGTTCATAGTCAAAGGGGGTATATTCCCTATTCTGGTTCCAAAGGCACTGAATGTCTTCATAAAAGTCCATCAATTCTGCATAGACTTCATAAGGCTAGTCATTGCTTCCTTCCATCCATTTATGGCCTCTGTGGTCGTCAACGATGCCTACAGTCATGTCCTCATCTGTGGACACACAACGCTACCAGTGTCTTGCCCTTCCCTTTGGTTTGTCCACTGCATCTTGAATTTTTACTATGGTGTTAGCCCCTGTGCTTGCTCTGTTGCACTGATAGGGCATTCCTGTCATTGAAAATCTGTCCAAAAACTGTTCAGCCACTAAAAAAGTTTGGTTGGATCCTGAATCTGCAGAAATCAGTGCTGGAACCATCTCATAGCTTAGAGTATCTATGACTCTTTCTAAATATGGCTCAAGATTTTCTTTTCTGCATGACAAACTCATGACTGTCTTTCTCAATTTTGAACTCTGCAGCCCAGGAAACATCAATCTCTCTGCTTTTGCATAAGAGTTCTGCGCTTAATGGTGGCTTTCTTTGAGGCAGCCTTTGAACAGTGTATTGCTCATAATGTTTTACCTGTACTCTGTGGGATCTTAACATGGCTCTATCAGCAAAAACTTTTAAGACTATTAGAACTTTTTCTATGTCAACACTTACCCACAAGGTTGCCTTTTTTTTTATCTAAAAAAAACCCTGCTAAGTGAGTTTATAAGTCTATTGTAGAGACCCATTTTTTGTTTTACATAAAGATAAAGTTGTTTTGAGGAAGATGGCTGCTTTTCTTCCTATAGTGTTTTCCTTCATTCTTCTTAACCAGGACATTATACTTCAATCTCTCCATCCTGCTCCTTGGAATTTTCCTTCCATTGTTTGGATGTGATACAAGCTGTTTTTCTATCAGCCACATTTTCTTCAAGCTGAGTGACTCAATCAATATCATTCCTAGGCCCCTTTCACATGGGGCGGATCAGTAATGATCCGCCCCGTGAACCTCCGCTTGCTCAGCGGGGATTGCTCCGTTGATCCTGGCTGAGCCGGCGTATGACAGGGCGGTCCCCGCACACTGTGCAGGGACCACCCTGTCTTTTCTCCGCTCTCCCCTATGGGGGGATCGGATGAACACGGACCATCTGTCTGTGTTCACCAGATCCGATCTGCCAAACGGATGGAAAAGTAGGTTTTTCCTCCGTCACACTTTGGCAGATCGGAGCGGGTCGGATGTCAGCGGGCATGTCACCGCTGACATCCGCGGCTCCATAGAGGAGCACGGAGTGCCCGTTCAGGTCCGCCTAAAAAACTGGCCTGTGTGAAAGAGCCCTTAGGGTCCCAGCAAGTAACAGACTGCCTCTTGTGCCATTATTTCTAGATGGATTAGGTAGCTCACCATTCAAGCCTATAGGCTTGAAGACAAGGTTTCACAATTTTTTAGCAAGGTACACTTCACTAGGTTGGTAAGTGCTTGATGGGCTTTTTAGCATAAGGTCTCTCTTCCTCAGATTTATAAGGTTTTAACCACCTGATACTAGTTTTGGATGTATGGTCCTTCATTTGGCTTTTTGAGCTGCAGCTAGCCTCCAGATTACCCTTTCGTTTTAGGGCCTGTTCTCAGAATTTCTTCTGACCCTCAGTAAATAGTAAACAAAACAGATGTTTTGACCTACTGTAAAATCATTTTTTTGGAGTTCATTAGGGACACAGGTCCCATCCTTTGTCTTATGAATACTCCTACTACTGCTTTTGCACAAAACTGTAGCATGAAGAGAGTGGGAGGAATTCTCATTATGCCCAAGTTGTCTCAGAGATCCTTCTGACCTGTTTTTTTAATGAACTTCAAGAAAAAGATTTTACGGTAAGTAAAAAATCCTGTTATTTGTAGTTGTGGATAGTATAGGTAAGAGTTAAAACCCATGTCAGCTTTTGTTGCTGTCTGCATCCCATTCGGTAAATTTAACTTTATCTCCTTTCCTGTAAACACAACAGGAAGTGAGAAAAAAATCTCTCTAAAGTGAAGGAAATTTTCTTTTAGACAGTTGTCACCACAGCAATTTTCCCCATTTGGAGACTTCTACTGTTCTGCTGTCTGCTAACAACCATAGGTTTTCCCACACTTTTAGTTCTAGTGACAACTGTTATTGGAGAGAGTTGAAACTTGCCAGCAGAACACAGACAGCATTAACACTTAACAGAGTTTCTAACCCAGAGTTTTTATGTAATATGCATTTAATCTTTAAATTAAAACTTATATTTGTAAAGTGTATGGATTCATACATTTTTACCAACTCTTTAGAGTTAAATTACCAATAGGAAAAAGGGAGAATTTTCCCCCTGGGCCAGTAAATGCAATGAGAATTCACTTTGCAAAAAAAGGAAGGAAAAAAATGCAAATTTTCTTGCAAAATGAAAATTCTTGCAAACCAAACCATTTGCTATTAGTAAACCAATCCATAAAATGTTATTCTTCTTGATATACCTGAATGTAATCCAGAGGAAAACGATGTAAATGATCAAACACAAAAACATAAGAGACTGGAATTCAATACAGAATACAGTCACATGTACAGATGGAGCAATTCCTATGGCACATTCCTAGAATGAACCAACATTTGCATGTGTTAGTCCCCCACCCTTTCTCAAGTGAACAATATAAATTAGGAGACATCATCCAACCAATTGATTCTTCACTCTAAAATGATTGGCTTTTATTGCTTTTGTCAATGTAAATTCACTAAACAACTTAAAGGTGATTTCTGATAGATTGCTATAGAAATTAGAACCATATTCCTCTTTGTGGCTGATGACTAATGTCGACTATAGACGGTTCGAATCTTGACTGGTTCAGCAGAGATTGGCTGAGATTCGAACCATGTATGGGCAGGCTTATTGTACTCAAGTTGATTACTCGTACAACCAACCTGCCAGATTTTTCATGCAATTATTGCCAGCAGCTATAGCCGCTAACAATAACCACTGTGTGAAACTGCTCCCTGCCCCCTTCCCCAGTCTATTTGCCTGACAGCAACCATTTAGATAATCACTGATTTTCATCCAGCCCAAGCAACAGGATTCTTAAGATGATGATCGGGTGCTACTCAGAAATATTGAATAGGGTTATATACACAGGATGTCATGTATAATATTTGCCAAATGTTTTGTTATCATTTCCAGCCAGTCTTTGTGATCCAAAGCCTGTGCTCCACTGTTCATCTAGGCAGGTGCCCCTTACCTGTGTAGGCAGTTTTTTTTAAAGGTGAACTATGTCTTAACAGGACTTTACATCATCATAAAAATTACCACAAATTCACCTTTAGAAATATTCAGTATTGACAATCTACAGCGGGGATAAGCAATTAGCGGACCTCCAGCTGTTGCCAAACTACAAGTCCCATCATGCCTCTGCCTCTGGGTGTCATGCTTGATGCTGTCAGAGTCTCGCTATGCCTCATGGGACTTGTAGTTTGGCAACATCTGGAGGTCCGCTAATTGCTTATCCCTGATCTACAGATTAGTTGTTTTGGCAGCAGCTAGCTGCCATAACCCCGGTAGCCTCTTCTTCAGTGGGTGGTCCGCTTTCAGATATAAGTAGTCTCTGAGGTGGATTCACCTCAAGATCACTTTTATCGGAAAGGGGCCCCCCTCCTGCCGCGATCCGGTGCCCTACACTGCTTACTGGAGCCACCGGCGAAGGTGATCAGATCCTGTACCCTCTGTGGTATGGAGCTGAATGAGGAGAAGATTTCAAATGATATTTTTTTTTTCTTTTATTGCATTTTAGTGTAAATATGAGACCTGAGGACTTTTTGACCCCAGATCTCATATTTAGGAGGTCCTGTCATGCTTTTTTTTCTATTACAAGGGAAGTTTACATTCCTTGTAATAGGAATAAAAGTAACACCATTTTTTTTTTTAAAACAGTGTAAAAAAAAAAAGAAAAGGTTAAATAAACGTACCTCCGTCCCGCCGAGCTCGCATGCAGAAGCGAACGTATAAATGAGTAGCATCCGCATATGAAAACGGTGTTCAAACCACACATGTGAGGTATTACCGCGATCATTAGAGTGAAAGCAATAATTCTAGCCCTAGACCTCCTCTGTAACTCAAAAAATGCAACCTGTAACATTTTTGTAAATGTCACCTATGAGGATTTTTAAGGGTAAAAGTTTGTTGCCATTCCACGAGCGGGCGCAATTTTGAAGCGTGACACATTGGGTATCAATTTACTCGGCAGAACATCTTTTACAATATAAAAAAAAAATTTGGGCTAACTTTACTCTTGTCTTATTTTTTTAATAAAAAAAGTGTATTTTTTCCCAAAAAAGTGCGCTTGTAAGACCGCTGCGCAAATACGGTGTGACAAAAAGTATCGCAAGGACCGCCATTTTATTCTCTAGGGTGTTCAAAAATATATATATAATGTTTGGGGGTAATAAAAAAAAAATATTTTAACTTGTAAACAACGTTTGAAAAATAGTCCAGTCCTTAAGTGCATGTAAGATTATTTGATATTAGCATGCAGAGCTGTATACTGATGTGATTTTAGTAAAAGGGTGAAAGGGTAGAAAGTTCCATTTTAATCTGTAAAATTTCATATTCCTGATATGTATATGTTGTACCATATGCTTGTGTTAAAAAGTATCCTGTTCTCTTTGTATTTATTTATTTGTGTGAAAAACCTAGTGATCCTGCCAGTCCCCCTGCTTTCCTATCTAAAACTGACCACACTAGGTGGTGAGGGTTAACATCTACTTATGCAGGTGAAAGAACGTTCCAGCACATGAATCCTAACTATGACATTCTTATTTTACTACTATGAGTGTTTGTACATAATAAACAGGTTGTACCTCAAAACAAACATAACAGTTATGCATGGATAGTATTCTAAATCACCCACTGGAATAAACATATCAGGATATATAAATCTCTCCATTTGTATCTGAGTTCCGAATGGCGAAGAGGGATAACGAAGTGAAAAAGCGCTTAATTACACAGTCTAGAAAATGGATTAGAGAGAATCACTAAATAAATGAGAATTGCTGGCACTCAACACTGCTGGCTTCATGTACAAAGCAGAGCTTCTGAGCTTTAATCAGTATATTACTTTTGTTAGGTCTATTTTTAGGAACTGACCACTAAAGCCTCGTACACACGACCGAGGAACTCGAAACACATCGTTTTCCTCGTCGAGTTCTTTGTTAGGCTGTCGGAACTCGACAAGCCAATTTTCTCCATTCCCGTCAAGGAAATAGAGAACTTGCTCTCTTTTTGGCTCGTTGAGTTTCTCGACAGTTTCCCCGACGAAAATGTACACACGACCGGTTTCCTCTGCAAAAATATATCTCCCAGCAAGTTTCTTGCTGGTTTTTGCAGAGAAACTCGGTCGTGTGTACGAGGCCTAACACAACTGTCCTTAGCCTGAGTTATTCCCATATGGAATAAATCTTTTAATTGACACAAGCATGTGAAATATAGCTTTTCATTCTGTCCTGTTAGGAGCCATTGGAAGGAGTGCGAAAGGTCACATAGCTGAGGTGTTCAAACTTTTCACAGATGTAATCATGACACTGATTTTGTATCCCAAATATGTGGCAGGTAGATATAGTTATCTCGGTAACAAACAAATGGCCCCTGCCCCCACCTATAACTGACCTTCACAGCAAGAAGCACATGGAAGGGCAACGCATGCGAAACAAAACCAAAGAAAATTCCCTGCTCAACTCACCAACTAGTCTGCTTACCAACCAAATTAACCTGCCTAACAGTTTGTGTTAAAATAGGGGTTAATTAGCACATATTTGCAAATGCATGCTGCAGAGCCGCTCCAAGGCACCTCAATATTTCTGCAGTCTGGCTTTAGTAGGTGGGAAATATTAACCGCTTGCCGACCAGCCGCCACAGTTTTACGGCGGCAGGTCGGCTCTGCTGGGCGAGATCACGTAGATCTACGTCATCTCGCCGAGCAGTCAATAGGGGCGCACGTGTCCCGCCGGAGGCACGCACTCGCATCCCCCGCTCGCCCCTGACGCCGACGCACGTGATCACCACCGGGCACCCCGATCGCTCATTACAGAGTGAGAACCGGGAGCTGTGTGTGTAAACACACAGCTCCCGGTCCTGTCAGGGGGGGAAATGACCTATCGTCTGTTCATACAATGTATGAACAGCGATTTGTCATTTCCCCATGTCAGTCCACCCCCCCTTCAGTTAGAACACACCCAGGGAACATACTTAACCCCTTCCTCGCCCCCTTCCCTGCCAGTGGAATTTTTATAGTAATCAATGCATTTTTAATGCACTGATCGCTATAAAAATGCCAATGGTCCCAAAAATGTGTCAGAAGTGTCCGAAGTGGGGCGCACGTGTCCCGCCGGAGGCACGCACTCGCACCCCCCGCTCGCCCCTGATGCCGACGCACGTGATCACCACCGGGCACCCCGATCGCTCATTACAGAGTGAGAACCGGGAGCTGTGTGTGTAAACACACAGCTCCCGGTCCTGTCAGGGGGGGAAATGACCTATCGTCTGTTCATACAATGTATGAACAGCGATTTGTCATTTCCCCATGTCAGTCCACCCCCCCTTCAGTTAGAACACACCCAGGGAACATACTTAACCCCTTTCTCGCCCCCTTCCCTGCCAGTGGCATTTTTATAGTAATCAATGCATTTTTAATGCACTGATCGCTATAAAAATGCCAATGGTCCCAAAAATGTGTCAGAAGTGTCCGAAGTGTCCACCATAGTGTCGCAGTACCATTAAAAATCGCTGAATGCCGCCATTACTAGTAAAAAATAAATATTAATAAAAATGCCATAAAACTATCCCCTATTTTGTAAACGCTATAACTTTTGCGCAAACCAATCAATAAACGCTTATTGCGATTTTTTTTTTACGAAAAATATGTAGAACAATACGTATTGGCTTAAACTTAGAAAAAAAATGTTTTTTTTATATATTTTTGGGGATATTTATTATAGCAAAAAGTAAAAAATAATATTTTTTTTTCAAAATTGTCGCTCTATTTTTGTTTATTTTTGTTTAACTAAAAATTGCAGAGGTGATCAAATACCACCAAAAGAAAGCAATTGTCAGTTAAAGCGACGCAGTGCCGAATCGCAAAAAGTGGCCTGGTCTTTGACCAGCAATATGGTCCGGGTCTTAAGTGGTTAATTTAACAGATTTTGTTGTCTGTTTATTCTACATGCTTTCTTTTTAAATAAGCACAGGAAGCCCTCCCTGAAAATGATCACTGTTGAACAGCATCATTTTGTTTTATAGTTGGCCTTTTAAAAATGCTGTAAAAAATAATACTGAATCCTTCATACATAAATAAAAATGGTGAACAGTGGATAAACTAAAATTTACTTAAAGTGACACTTATGATAGCTGCACAAAATGTATCTACAATAGCCTGCAAAAGAAGGAGATAAATTCTAAAGCCCTGTACACACGATTGGTTTGTCTGATGAAAACAGACCGATTGACTGTTTTTATCGGACAAACTGATCGTGTGTGGGCCCCATCGGTTTGTTTTCCATCAGTGAAAAATATAGAACATGTTTTAAAATTTTCCTATGGATAAAAATACGATAGAAAAAAACGATCGTGTGGAAGTTCATCGGTCAAAAATCCACACATGCTCAGAATTAAGTTGACGCATGCTCGGAAGCATTGAACTTCATTTTCTCAGCATGTCGTAGTGTTTTACATCACCGTGTTGGACACGGTCGGATTTTTGACCAATGGTGTGAAGGCAAGACTGATAAAAGTCAGTTTCATCAGATATCCGACGAGTGTGTAGCTCAACATGCAACTAAACCCTCCTATTATGCAATAAGCCAGACTAAAGCTTTATTAACAAAATAGGATGGGTGAAACTAATAAGAAAAAACAAATACAGATACATGTAATCAATATATGAAATATACAGAAATACAACGATCAAGCTTGGCTGTTGATGGCGATAAGTAATTTCCACCAGTGATTCTGTGTTTAGGGGATGCAAGCGGATGCAAGTTTTAGGCCCCGTACACACAAGGAGACATGTCCGATGAAAACGGTCCGCGGACCGTTTTCATCGGTCATGTCTCCTGGGAGCTTTTGGTCACCGCTGGTCACCGCTGACAGAGAACGCGGTGACGTAGAAGACACCGACGTTCTCAAACACGGAAGTGCAATGCTTCCACGCATGCGTCGAATCAATTTGACGCATGCGCGGGATTTCGGGACGCTGGTTACACGTCATAACCAGCGGACATGTCCGATTATTTGTACTAACCATCGGACATGTCCGACGGACATGTTTCCAGCGGACAAGTTTCTTAGCTTGCTAAAAACTTTTGTCCACTGGAAACCTGTCCGCTAGGCCGTACACACGGTCGGACATGTCCGCGGAAACTGGTCCGCGGACCAGTTTCAGCAGACATGTTCGACCGTGTGTACGGGGCCTAAGTCCAAGAAGTGCTCTGATAGCTGGTTCCTCCTTTCAGTCTCCAAGATGGAGTCTGAACTCCCATGATGCATCTGCTTCCTTTCCTTGGACTGAAGACTGATGGTAAGTTTTAATAAAGGTGAACAGTTTTCTAGTTTCTGCAAAACTGTAAATTTACCACCAGCCACATCTTGTGGTCATATCCAATATTGCAGGCGAACAACCAATAGATATCCAATAGATATCCTGCTGAATGCAGAACACACCTTTCCAGCATCTTAAAACATATGTTCAGGCACTACTGGAACTCAACAGTTCCAGGTGTGTTGAATACCAGAAATCCTCCCACTTGTTGTGGTTCCTCCCTTCGGTCTCTATGTCACACATTAGCGATGTAGGGGCCAGGGAAACTACAGTATGTGGCCTGGAGGACAAGGTATCTGACACATACAGGAGTATAAAATACAAACATATGATAAGCTAACAGCAGGATAAGAGAAATACAGATGGGCGATTGCTGCTTAACAGAACCCTATCATTATGGTCTTCCTCAGGAAGGTGTCCCCCAACTTGGTTGAGGAAGTTTATCTAACTGATGGAGATCTCTTCCTGAAACTCAGTCATGTTTTTTGGCTTGTAGCTTTCCCAGTCCACCAAATATATAACTTTGCCCTCAGACTTTGGTGTTGATTAACTTAAAGTTATATGAAAAAAAACCTTCCCCCATCTGGTGATCTGACCAGTAACACACTTCCTGTCTTAGGCTCCAGGCACACTAGCTTAAAAAATGCTCATAACAGCTGCTTTTGAGCATTTATTTTCTGCATCTAGAAGCAAATAATGTTAATCTGTGTCCATGCACACTATTTTAATCTAGTAGTGTTTTTGGAGCTTCAACTTCTAGGAGCAGGTGTGCATGGAGCCTAAAGATGCCTCCACTCTAGATGGAGGAACAACTGAAACTTCTTTGGACAGCAGCAGGGAAAGGACAGTGTTAGATGCACTACCAAACTGCTTTTTTCTTCCTATGGGAAAAAGGTTTTACATAAATGAGTAGTTTGATGAAGTTTTTTTTATGTCATTAAAAACGATCGTGTGTTGGCTCCAGAGCATTTTTCACGATGTAAAAAATGGGCATTAAAAATTTAGAACATGCTCTATTTTTTCACTTTGTCGTTTTTAACATTGTAAAAAATGGTTGTTTTTGGGCTTTAACGACGTGAAAAAAACGTGCATGCTCAGAAGCAAGTTATTAGATGGGAGCGCCGGTCTGGTAAAACTAGCGTTCGTAATGGAGTAAGCACATTCATCACGCTGTAACAGACTGAAAAGCGCGAATCGTCTTTTACTAAAACAAAATCAGCAAAAGCAGCCCCAAGGGTGGTTCCATCCGAATGGAACTTCCCATTTATAGTGCCGTCGTACGTGTTGTACGTCACCGCGCTTTGCTAGAGCATTTTTTTTTCACGATCGTGTGTAGGCAAGGCCGGTTTAACGATCGGGTTGAAAAAAACGTTTTTTCTAGACCATTAAAAATGTCATTTTTTACATCCCGAAAAACGGTCGTGTGTACGCGGCATAAGAACTAGCAATTGAAAACACTCCTGTCAGTGTTAATAGATTCTCTTAACCCTCTAAATACCACTTTTTCTTGGTAGTTTTGTTTTTTTAAAAATGTTAAGCATTTTTCTCCCTAAGATCCAGGACATACTGGATCACTTCCTGAAAATGGTGCATTCTGTACTTCTAAAGGGTTTTCTCTCTGCATTGGCAAAAAAAACTCTCAGCAGATGATTGACTTCTCAACCTCTCTTGAAGCATCATCTTGAACAGAGGATGTAGCTAACATTCCATTTCTGTGAAATTTTACAGGATGTATTATTTAATTTCTCTTCAGCCTACCATCTTTCAGCCATTGTATTATGTTCAATCATGTACAATAACCATTGTAAGGTTTTCTTGAGGATATTATTCTGGATGAACATTGTATGATCATGGCAAAATCCTAGATGGCCTGTTTTTCATTAGCCCAAAATACTACAAGAGATGAACAATAGGATTTTGAGTTGGCACCCGGTGTTTCTTAAACATGGAACTAAGATCACAATCTAGGAAGGAGATCAGAAATCCCTCTACTGGGTGATCAACATTGAAATATACTCACAGAAGAACAGGGCTCACCAGGCAATTTTTGAGCTTATTAAATATGTCTTTATATGGTCTAGATAACTAACAAGGGGTAGCAGTCGCCAAAGGTGACTCCACCCCTGGAAGGCAAGTATGATGTCAAGTAAATAAATTTTTCCAGTGGAGTCACCAATTGTGCCAGGGGAGGTACTTTTCTATGAGGACCCCCCTGCCCGAACACACACACCTTCATGGTTAATGTGCAGACCTTCAGAATTCAAGGGAGCTACCTGAATGATGGTTGATTAGGGCATTAGAAAATGCCAATCTCAGCCTCTCATATGCTTGAATTGAATCCAGTGGCTACAGCTACATAGTTGCATATCGTTACATAGTTTGTCTGGTTAAAAAAAGGCACAAGCCTATATAGTTAAACCGATAAAAGGGAAAAAAAAAATACAATTCTTTATCCACAATCCTATATCCACAGTGGATCCAGAGGAAGGGAAAAAAAATCAGCAAAGCATAATCCAATTTTGCTCCAGCAGGGGAAAAAATGTCTTCCTGATCTCCCAAGAGGCAATCTGATATTCCTTGGATTAACTTTTCCTATAAATATTGGTAAACATTTAGGAAAGAATCCAGGCCTTTTTGAAGAAATCAACTGAGCTGGCCAGAACCAGCTTTTGAGGGAGTATATTCCACATTTTCACAGTTCTTACTGTAATAAAGCCTTATCGTATTTAGAGATTAAATCTCCTTTCCTCCAGATGTAAAGAGTGCCCCCTTGTCTTCTGTGATGACCTTCTGGCCTAAAACAAAAATGTTAAAGCCAGAAGCTACACATACTGCAGCTGCTAGCTTTTAATAATAGGACACTTACCTGTTCTGGAGTCCATCGATGTCGGCACCGCAGCTGATGTTTCCATTGCAGGTAAGGGAACCCGGCAGTGTAGTCTTTTGGCTTCACGCCGGGAACCCTACTGCGCATGCGAGAGGCCCTGCTCCTCTCTCCTATTGGGCTGGGGGAGGAGGAGGGAGCCCCCGGTGACATCAAAGGCTGTGGCCCAGACTCCTGGAAGACTCCCTCCCCCCGAAAGGTGCCAATTGTGGCACTGGAGGGGGGGGGGAGAATCAGATGAGCGGAAGTTCCACTTTAGGGTGGAACTCTGCTTTAAAGTGAATAATTCAACACCGAGTTCACTTTATGGACCATTTATGTATTTACACATGTTTATCATATCCCCCTTAATCTCCTCTTATCAAGAGGAATTCAGTTCCTGTAATCATTTCTCATAGTTGAGCTGATCCATGGCTCTTATTAGTTTGGTTGCCCTTCTCTGCACTTTCTCCAGTTCCCCAATATCCTTTTTGTGAACTAGTGCCAAAAACGGAACTGTATATTCCAGATGAGGTCTTACTAATGATTTGTACAGGGGCAAAATTATATCCTTCTCTCTGGAGTCAATACCTCTCTTAATACAAGAAAGGACTTTGCTCGGTTTGGAAACTGGAGCTTGGCATTCTATGTTATTATTTAGCTAATGATCTACCATAACACCCAGATCCTTCACCATTGATTCCCCCAGATATACTCCCCCTAGTATGTATGATGCATGCATAAGTGCATAACTTTACATTTATCAACATTACACCTCGTTTGACACATAGTTGTCAAAATTGCATTGAAGTCGGCTTGTAAGTTGGAGACATCCTGTAAGGATGTTATTCCACTGCATAGCTTGGTGTCATCTGCAAAGACTGAAATTGTACCTTTAATCCCAGACCCTATATCATTAATAAATAAAATAAAAAGTAAGGGTCCCAACACTGAACCTTGGGGTACACCACTGATCACCTTTAAACCATTTAGAGAATGAATCATTAACCACTTTTCTCTGAATACAGAATACAGATTTCTACTAGGGATGGGCTATCTGCTCGAGTCGAACATCAGTTAGACTCGAACATTGCCTGTTCTCCGAACAGTGAACAATTTGGGGTGTTCTCAGCAAATTCAAAAAGCCGCGGAACACACTTTAAAAGTCTATGGGAGAAATCAAAAGTGCTCATTTTTAAGCTATTGTCATAAAATGTGTTTGGGGACCTGGGTCCTGCCCCAGGGGACATGTATCAATGCAAAAAAAGTTTTAAAAACGTCAGTTTTGTTTGGGAGCAGTCATTTTAATAATGCTTAAAGTGAAACAAAAAAAGTGAAATATTTCTTTAAATTTCATACCTGGAAAGTAGTAGGTGGGGGCGGTGAAGTGGCAGGGTTCTCCCCTTCCTCCTTCTCTCCTTGTTTGTGTCCGTCCAGAACTAGTGTTCTGAGCATAGGTGTGTGTCCATCCAGAACTGATGTGTCCTCTGACCATCTCCTGTACTATGTCTGTAGTCTCTGACCATATCCTTTACTATGTCTGCAGTCTCTGACCCTCTCCTGTACTATGTCTGCAGTTTCTGATCATCTCCTGTTCTGTGTCTGCAGTCTCTGACCGTCTCCTGTACCATGTCTGCAGTCTCTGACCGTCTCCTGTACCATGTCTGCAGTCTCTGACCGTCTCCTGTACTATGTCTGAAGTCTCTGACCATCTCCTGTATCATGTCTGTAGTATGTCTGGGGGCTCTTTCTAACAGACTCTCTAACAACTGAAGCCCTCTCTGTGTCCATCAGAGAGGCCCCCCTCCAGGTCCCAATAAAGTACTCTGTTTCTCTTCCTGTATTTTGTTTATTGTTAAGCGATCATGTAAGGATCACAGGGTAATGAAGACTTTGTGGGGGAGCATCTCTGTGGTTGAGTCATTGCCATAGAAACATTTTTAAAGGGGAGGAGTTAGTAAAATTACCACGCCCATGTGGGGGCGCCAGAAATATTTCTACACCCAGGCGCCTGTGACCCTAGGATCGGTTGAATTTCAAGTGCACTTTGCACTTGTAGTGCAAAGTGGATTTGCTTTTCATAAATAACCCCTTCTGTCCACAGCCATCCCTCTGTCCAATGTTTTACTTACCTTCTCATAAAAATAAATCAGATTTGTTTGACAACTTCTGTCTGTAAGGAATCCATGCAGTTTGTGGCTTAAGCCTCGTACACACGGCCGAGGAACTCGACGGGCGAAACACATCGTTTTGCTCGTTGAGTTCCTTGTTAGGCTGTCGAGGAACTCAGAGAGCCAATTTTCTCCATTCCAGTCGAGGAAAAAGAGAACATGCTCTCTTTTTGGCTCGACAAGTTCCTCAACAGTTTCCTCGTCAAAAAATGTACCCACGACTGGTTTCCTCGGCAAAAAAAAACCCCAGCAAGTTTCTTGCTGGTTTTTGCCGAGAAACTCGGTCGTGTGTACGAGGCTTTGCATTTTTTTTCCCTGCAAGTACTTATCTATGTGGTATTTTGTTATACTCTCCAGTATCTTCCCAACTATAGAAGTTAAACTAACAGGTCTATACTTACTTGGTAAAGACTTTGATCCCTTTTTAAATATAGCTACTGCAGCGATAACTAATGAGTGGTCTTTAACAAATTGCGGATTGTTATGTTTGAAACAAAGAAACTTCCTCTATGTCAGGAAAGGTTCCATCCGCTGTTAATATCTATCATTTGGCATGCAGTACTGAGGTCCACCAGCAGGTGTCTCCTGGCAGTTTTGAACTGTCAGGCCTCGTACACACGGCCGAGTTTCTCGGCAAAAACCAGCAAGAAGCTTGCTGTTTTTTTTTTTTTTTGCAGAGGAAACCAGTCGTGTGTACACTTTTTCGACGAGGAAACCGACGAGGATCTCGTCGGGCCAAAAAGAGAACATGTTCTCTATTTCCTTGACGGCAATGGGAAAATTTGGCTCGCCGAGATCCTCGGCGGCTTCACAAGGAACTCGACGAGCAAAACTATGTGTTTTGCCCGTCGAGTTTCTCGGCCGTGTGTACGCAGCCTCAGGGGAACTTCTCCCTGCTGGTGTTATGTCATCCTTGGGCCGCAGTACTGGCGTCCACCAGCGGATGGATCCTGGCAGTGTGGAGCAGACAGCACTTTTTGCGCTCAGGTGTGACTTGAGGCCAATTACAGGCATTCCTGTAAATACCCGGCAAGTGCAAACATACCTTGCCCTGGTATCGTCCTCGTGCCCTGATCTGTACCTGCTGCCTGATTATCTGAACCTGTTCCTGAAATCTGCTACCTGAGTTCCTGATCCTGTCTTCCTGTCCTGACCATCCATCCTCTCCCTGTCCTGTGTTCCTTACCCCATCTGCTGATCTCTCTTTGTATGACCTTCATAATCATAATGCTGATGGGGCCCACGATGAAATTGAGTTTGACACCCCTGTGTAATGCCCTGTACACACGATCGGTTCATCCGATGAAAACGGTCTGATGGATTTTTTCATCAGATATACGATGAAGCTGACTTTCATCAGTCTTGCCTACCCACCATCAGTTAAAAAAAACTATCGAAAAATGAAGTTCAATGCTTCCGAGCATGCGTCGACTTGATTCTGAGCATGCATGGATTTTTAACCGATGGACATGCCCACAGACGATCGTTTTTTTCTATCGGTTTTTTAACCATCAGATAATTTTAAAACAAGTTCCTAGTTTTTTCACCGATGGATAAAAACCGATGGGGCCCACACACGATCGGTTCGTCTGATGAAAATGGTCCATATAACCGTTTTCATCAGACGAACCGATCGTGTGTACGCGGCATTAGAGTATTATCATTTGAGATACTGAAATATGAGAGAGAACAGAATTTGCACCATAAGATGCTGTTGTTTCACAATCATTGGTCCTTTTTCCCAGTGCACTTTAAATCCCCAACTGTGTTTAACTGTTGGTAGCAAGCGTTGTGAATTGAAGGATTTTTTAGCCTTTCTCCAAACATAAGTCTGTCAGGTGCCAAACTGATAAGAGGAATGGAGGAGCTCAGCTATGAGGAAAGATTAGAGGAATTGTATTTATTCTCTCTTGAGAAGAGGAGATTGAAGGGGGATATGATCAACATATACAAATACATAAGGGGTCCATTAAATGTGAACTTGATGTTGAATTATTCATTACATCTAGAGGAAAAGAGATTTAATCTCCAAATACGGAAAGGTTTCTTCACAGTAAGAGCTGTGAAAATATGGAATAGAGTCCCTCCAGAGGTGGTTCTGGTCAGCTCAGTAGATTGCTTTAAAAAAGGCCTGGATTATTTTTTAATTGTACATAATATAACTAGGTATTACCTTTATAGGTAAAGTTGATCCAGGGAATATCGAATTGCCCCTCGGGGGATCAGGAAGGATTTTCTTCCCCTTGAAGCATGAATCATGCTTTGCTGGGGTTTTTTGTCTTCCACTGGATCAACTGTGGGTATAGGATTGTGTATATGGGATTTATGATTTTTTATTATTATTATTTTTTTTTTTTTGGTTGAACCATGTAACTAGTAGGTATATGAAAATAGGTCACATTTCTCAGCAAACCATACTCTTGTTTCAGTTTCCTAGTCATTGCTCTTTCAATAGGTCAGGTATATTTGGGCAATGAACGTTCATAAAGGCAGTTTACACTAGGTGTATTTGTGGATTTTACCAGTATCTTGTTAAATGTTTATCTGTTTAAGAGAAAGAGCTCCTGGTGGACCGCGCAGAGCCCCTGGTGGACCGCGCAGAGCCCCTGGTGGGGAAATGAATCCAATGAGTGCATTTACTGTAAGAGCACGGCTAAGATCATCAAGTTCACTACCATCAACTACAGAGGAAAAAGGACTAACAAAATCATATATTTTTCTCTTGCAAGAGCAATGGTCACTTTTTACAAATGCACAAGTCACTTTTATTTATTATTATTGTTCATTATTGCACCTAATGTAATCATTTTTATTCATGCAATTTATATTTTTAGGATCTGTTGTTTATTCACTGCATCGTTATTATATTTAGGTCTCTAGGATAGAGGTTTTACACTGATTAATATTAATGTTTTTGCACCATTATTTATCGCTCAGTGCACCTTTGCAACAGGGGGTCAAACCCTCTCCATGGGATTGACATAAGTGGATCACACCGCACTTGGTGACCCGTTACTGATAAGCACTAGCTAACACTGGGCACCTAGTTCCTGTCAATTATAATTAGTGTCTGGCACTATTAATTTATAATTTACTCTTTTGCCACAGGGGGTTAAACCCTCTCCATAACACACTCAAGGGATAACACACCACATTTGGAGACCCATTATGGATTAGCACCAGCTAACATTGGGGACCTTGTTCCTTTTAACTGGTCTAAATTCACAGAGGGTATAACACTTAACACCACTTTTAAGCTGATGGTACTGTATATTCTAACTAGCTTTATTTATACCTATCATATAGTGGTTCGCAGCACCTGTCATTTTGTTTTCTAGCCCTTATTTCCCCTAGAGGAACAGCGCCAAATCTACATTTCTCTTTTTCTCTATCTGTACTCCACCTAGGTGGTAGTATTTTGTAGAGGCAGCAGTTTCTCTTATTAATTATATATTTTCCTCTGCCTTGATTATTTCCTTGCGCGAAATCACACACCCACTTTTTCCAAATGTCTATGTGTGCTAGGTAGTTTAATGTGGGACCGCTTTTTGCTGACACAGTTTGTCCAAGTTTAGCCCATCTTGTCATCATATCTGATAATTCACCATGATATACATTTTAACTGATGCAACTTCAATTTAGATACTGATTATTTGGTCTGCTTGCTGCCCTTTTGTTGCTTGTGCTAGTTTAAAACAAAGTACAATTACTTTTTGCCATGTCCCCTGACCCAAACATGCTTCCCCACCTAAATGCATATGTACCTCAGTTTGGAAGCTGCAAACTGCAGTGTTCGTTTACATCTTGACCCAAACATCTTCTATACATGAATGAGCTGCATCCAGTGCACAGATGTTTAGTCCATTGCTGCTGGATTGAGGTATGTATGCATTGCTGTGGTTTGCTAATTCAATCGCATACTAAATTCCTTTTTATTTGAGCTATTTCCATGGCTTAGTCACTCCCTTATAGGTTACAGTGTGTAGAACTAAAGGTTCATTGGTTATAAAATTGTTTAAAGAAGAACGAAAGTGGTCAGACATGTATCATTTCTGTATATATCTTTAAAGTGGAAATAAACTCCCATCTCTGACTTGTACCTATAGGTAAGCCTATAATAAGGCTTACCTATAGGCAGGGCAGGACTTAGGGTGGTGGGGGCCCCTGGGCTTGAGTGTTGAAGGGGCCCCCTGGAGCCGAGAATTGGGGGGGATTGAAGATGTTGAGTGGGGGGGATCATAGTTGTTGAGCGGGGGGGGGGGCGCATTAAAGTTGTTGAGCGGGGGGGCGCATTAAAGTTGTTGAGCGGGGGGGCGCATTAAAGTTGTTGAGCGGGGGGGATGCCTCTCACCTGTGCACGGAATGTGTCGGCTCTCTTCCCTTCAGCAGACATCCACACACCACTCCGGTTTCTCCTGCTTCCGTGCTGCCTCCTCTTGCAGTGCAGGAGAATTAACCCTTTCGCGGGATGAAGCTGTCTGTGCGGGAAAGTCCCGCAGAATCCGTGCGTGTTGGGAGGTATGCGCAGGGTCGCCATCAGGAATTTTGGGGCCCCTTACACAGCTTAAGGCATGGGCCCCCTAGAGCAGAGAACCAAGGGGGGTGCTGCTGCCTGAAATTGAGAAGCGGGGGGGCTGCCGCAAATTAAGAAGCGGGGGGGGCCAAGAAAAAGAAGAAATAAAGAAAAAAAAAATATATATATATATAAAAGGGGGGTAGCCATCCGGGGCCCTGGGGACCTCTGGGCCCTTTAATAAAAAGAAAAAAGAAACCTCTGGGACCTTTAATAAAAAAAATATATAAAAAAAAAAACCATTTATAAAAAATACATAAAAAAGGGAGGTTGCGATCCGGGGCCCTGGGGACCTCTGAGCCTTTTAATAAAAAATAAAAAAATATTAACAAAAATAAAAAAAGGGGGGGTTGCCACATGGGGCCCTGGGGACCTCTGAGCCCTTTAATAAAAAACAAATATATAAAAAAAATGAATTTTTTTTTATATATAAAAAAAAGGGGGGTTGCCTGGAGACCTCTGGGCCCTTTAATGATAAATATATGATATGATATATAATATAAAACTTTTTATAAAAAATGAATAAAAAAAGGGGGGGTTGCCTTCCGGGCCCCCTATTGGGTGGGGCCCATGGGCTTGAGCCCAGTCAAGCCCAATGGTAAGTCTGGCCCTGCCTATAGGTACTGTAAATATCTCTTAAACATGCACCGTTTAGGAGATGTTTACTGTATATGCAGCCAATGACATCACCAGAGCATGCGCTCTGAAGGAATATACTAGCACATTCGAAAAAATAGACCCCCTTGGGAAATGGGATTTTAAAAGTGACCAAAAACACCAAGTATTAATATAAAATAATTTTATTACAAAAAATATAATATAATTGTAAAAACCTTGTATAGATAGGAATGCACAAAAGCATAAAGATTAAATAATTTTGATACATATACAGACATTTATGACATCTCTGATGCACCTGACGTTCCTTGCTTGATGCCCTTCTTCAGTTTTTTTTACAAACATAGCAAAATGTCTAACAAGAAAAGCTGTATTGTTTGCATGCCTCAATAGGATATGATATACACCTGTAGATGCTTGCGCATGTGCAGTGGTGCCGGATGTATTGCGCATGCCCAGAGGTGCGCAATACATCCGGCGTATTTGTGGCCGACCAGGACCAACTGTCCTCAGAGCACATGGTGCCGCCCCAAAGGCGTGACGGCATCCTGCGCTCCAGGGACACCGACACACAATCACAGCCTGTCAACAATGGGCGGGGCTCCAAAAAGAACCGGATCATGTCAGCGCCGTGTAAATATTGGGGCGCGCTGACAATGCAGAACACCCCCTTTGTGCGCCAGATGAGATATATCCAAAACAAAGAGGATGCATGAAAGAAGAAGTCCCACCCTAAAGTGATTGAGAAAAGGGAAGGAAAAAAGGGAAGCTTGTAAAGGAGTCTGAAAGACACAATAAAGTGGCATCATTACCAGCATATTATGCTATATTAGACCCTGAAACCTCTTATAAAAGTCATCATACTAGCACATTATGACATTACCTTTCAGGTCAGAAAAAAATTATAATCACCCAGCAGTTTACTACCGCTTTAATTTCTGTTTAAAGAGTCAGTTCATTCAAAATGTGTATATATATCCTAAACTTTTTTTGTTTAGAATGTGAAAGGGTTAGAACCTCTTCCATTTTTTTTTATTTGTTGTCTGTGACCTCGCTGGGGTATTTAATCAATTCTGTTTGTTCTGTTGACTATTGTCACAGAAAAAGAAAATGATGGCATAACCAAAGGTTTTACAGTTGTCCATAGAATAGGAATAGAGGGACAATTTTTGCGTACTGTCACTTGCACCAGGGACACTTATCTAGGAGGGACATTCTCCTCACTTTGTAAAGATTTCCTCTCACTTCCTATTCTGCCTCCATGACAGGAAGTAAACAGAAATTCCCCCATCCTGACACAGACAACAAAAATAACTGGACAGGGTTTTTAAACTTTCTGTACACTATCCAAACTTGAAAAAGTTTGGGGTTTTTATACAGACCTATGGTCTCCTATGGTCTCCTATGTCTTTAGGGACTGTGGTGGTGAGATCTGTGCTCTTAAGTTCCTGGCTCTGCAAACCTGCCATAGCTTTTATCAAAAGGGTCCAACTCTCCTTGTTGGATTTTTTAAATATATCCTATAGATTGTAGAATGCCACACTAGTAGTGGGGACAAGCAAAGACGATTACTTACCCAGTAGGTTTGACCTGTAATTGAAACATTAATTTAAAATGGACCAGCCTTTTAAAAATGATCATGGCAGAGCCCATACAGATAACAGGCTAAACAGTGAGAAATGCTAAAGTGTATGATCCCACAGCAGCCAATTAGAATTGCTGATGTGTAATTGGCACAGATACCAAGGTAACATAAGTGCTATTACTGCAGCCTGCACTCAGTTTAGCGTGGAGCACTTCAAAGCTCTCTAGTGAGCTATAAGAGCTTCCAGAGCTTCTGCTTGGCCCGTGTATATAAGCCCTTGTTCTTTAATCTCCAACATAACCAAATACAATTAATTAAAATCAAATTGATTTCTATAGTGTACTGCAGTTTGCACATCATCATTATGTTTTACATCATCTGACAGGTATACATAGCCATGTAAAAGACACGTTTATACATGTTTTTTGACAAAGGAGTTTAATTTTATTAATGAGAAATAGAGGCTACAAATCATTTTTGTTTAGAGATCAATAACAATCCTTCGTAGTCTTTTTGAACCTGCACTTCTTCAGTAATGATTGAAATTGATTGGTTGCTGTAAACAAAGTTTCTTTCAGATTTAATCATCAGCCCCAAAGAGCTTAGAGTATTACAATCATAATTTATATTGCAATCTATCAGAAATATGAAACAACCAAAGTCAACTATTTTATAATGAAGAATCAACTGGTGGAATTTTCCCAGACAATTTCTACTGTTCACTTGAGATAAGGCTGGAGCTGGTACATATGTATGCATGGTCATTATATAGGAATGTATTCTATTCTATTAGGTGTTTGTGTTAGTTCATTTAAATAGGTCTCCTCTGAATTACATAAGTCAAGAAGAATAAAGTCTTAGGCCCCGTACACACGGTCGTACAAAACCGATGAGAACGAACCGAAGTTCAGTTTCATCGGACCAAACCAACCGTGTGTATAGGCCATCGGTCTGTTTTCCTTCGGTCCAAAATTTTAAAACATGCTTCAAAACCGAACCGATGGACCGCTGCCCGATCGGACCAAACCGATGGTTAGTACAGAAAAGCATCGGTTCAAAACCCGCGCATGCTCAGAATCAAGTCGACGCATGCTTGGAAGCATTGAACTTCGGGTTTTTTTCAGCACGTCGTGTGTTTTACGTCACCGCTTTCTGACCCGATCGGATTTTGAACTGATGGTGTGTACACACATCAGACCATCAGGCCACTTCAGCGGTGAACCGATGAAAACGGTCCGTCGGACCATTCTCATCGGTTTTGTCCGACCGTGTGTACGGGGCCTTAGGGGTTGATTTACTAGTGACAAAAAGGGTGTTTTGTTTGCAAGGGAATTTTCACATTGCAAGGGAAATTTTCTTAGCACAGTGAATGAGGATAAGCTCTGGTGACTTCCATTGTCCTATCATTTGGTAAAAAAATTACATTTTTTTTTTTAACTTGTATGGTTTTGGGTATTATTTTTAAAGTGAATTTTCACTGTGCTCACTAAGCTAGGAAAAAGTTCCTTGCTTATTGGTTAAACTCTATGGACATGTGGTTTTTTTTAACTTGTAAGAACCAAAAAATAAATATTTTCCCTGTGGGACTTTTATGAATTATGTCAAGTAAAGTTGGTATCCATATATTTTAAAAAGTGCAAAGTTTATTCCATATGACGATTAAAATTAGACAAAGTAGACCTTGTGTCATGATAAAAACAAATACAGTATACATGTATTACTAAAAGTTGCATATATACAATGTTGCAGATGTTGCAGAGACACTTAAATTGGTGCACTGTCTGTAATCTTTACACGTTTCATGGAGCAGCATTCACTTCATCAGCCAAAATATTTTTTTTGTGTATCTGTGGGAAGACCATGTCATAAGCAAAAATATATAATAAAGTAAGCTTATAAATAAAAATATCACAGGTAATGAATAGATCACCTACGTGGTGGACATACCTACACATTCATTGAAGCACAGGGGTAAATACACAAAAAACACCATCAACAAAACACAGTAGATGTGTCAAGGATCATAAGCAGAATTTAAGTAAATCCACAGGCTAAGGTCTGTCCATGAGCTGAAAGAGGAGCAAGCCAGGGGCCAGGGCACACAAAAGGGCCCAAAGAAAAAAATATATATATATATATATACACTGTATACGTATATTATATATTATATATTTTGTCTTTTTTTATTTTTTTCCTTTTACTAATTGTATTTGATCTATCTATATGTATTTATATATTTGCGTTTGATTGGTTTTGGTCTTGTCTAAGTTACCATGCCGCTTGATGGGCTCATTTATGTGATCAGCTTTTTTGGTTGACCATGGTTGAAATCGGCGTCATGTTTTTTTTTGTTCGCTCCTCCTTGAGGAACCTCCGCGCATGCTCAGGCTGTTTGTTTTCAGTCTGTGACGTCCTGTGCATGCATTGTTTAGCCTAGCTTCTGCACATGTGCTGTTCATCCCTGGGCATGTGCGTTGCACCTCTATGGCGTTGCTTGCTACCATTGTGACCGGGGCTGCCTCGCCAGTCCATGGCGCATGCGTGGTTAGGTCTTGCTTCTGCACATACGCTGTCTTTGTGTGTCACACTTTGCTGACGTGCACATGCGTGGTAGCTGCCGTCAACACCACACTCTGGCACCATTCGGCCGCCATTGGTGGCATGCCTTGGATTTGGCTGCGCTTTCCAGCCCAGCCTCCTTTTTTACATGATGCTTAGGTGGCAAGGCTCTTGGCCAGGGCATCATATATAAGTGCCTTTTTCCCCCCGTAGATCTCATTTGTATTTCCATGGTCACATACCAGTGTTGTCAACCTACGAGATTGAAATTTACTGACACAACACCCAAAATTTACTGGCACAGCCAAATTTTTACTGGCATTTCCAAAACTTACAAAATTACAGTTTTAAGTGCAAATTAGAGTATTGGCTACAAACAAATACAATATGCAATTAGCAATATGATTTAAGGTAGATAATAAGGCAAAAAACATGTTTCTTATTTTATTTTTGATATAGTAAGTAGCTTAGGGACAGGCCTCAGGAGGGCAATAAATTAGAATGGGCGGCACACACACATAAATTTGACTCTCCCTGTGACACTGACAGCAGTGTGCAGCAGCACAGATGATGATGAGACCTCACTGACACAACATGTCCCCTTCTGAGTCACAGGGATCGGAATTCTGCTCAAGCTTGGCTTGCATACACATTGTCACACAAAAGCTCTCTGAACTTTCATCCCTCAAGAACGCAGTGACGTACAACACTACAATGAGCCGAGAAAATGAAGTTCAATGCTTCCGAGCATGCGTCAAATTTTTCCGTGCATGTGTCAGAATTTTGCACGTCAGAATTGCTACAGACGATCAGATTTTCCGATAGGATTTTTTTCCGTCAGAAAATTTAAGAACCAGCTCTCAATCTTTTGTTGGCGGAAGTTTCCAACAGCAAAAGTCCGATGGAGCATTCACACGGTCAGAATTTCCATTCAAAAGCTCATATCAGACTTTTGCTGTCGGAATTTCCGATCGTGTGTACGGGGTATAACAGTCTCCCTCCAGTCCACTCCAGTCTAAACTGCCTTGCTCCCATATTGCAGACCCGCACACAAGGCTCTGGCCGCTCTGCTTGGCTCCATTGACATCACATAACATGCACAGGCACCGCCTCCGCCAGAGCTGTCTGATCACACTGTAGCAGACACTTGGATGGTTTGAGCCGGCTCTGGACCAAGCCAAGTGTCACAGCCTTATTTTTTACTGGCAACCTTTTACTTTTAGGCCTCGTACACACGACCGAGGAACTCGTCGGAAAAGACACATCGTTTTCCTCGACGAGTTCCTTGTTAGGCTTGTCGAGAAACTCGACAAGCTTTCTTTACGTACACACAGTCAAGACCAAATCTCCTCGTTCTCAAACGCAGTGACGTACAACACGTACGACAGCAGGGGAAGTTCAATTCCACTGGCACAACCCTTGGGGCTGCTTTTGCTAATCTCATGTTACTGCGTGTTAAGTAAAAGTTTGGTAGGAGACGATTTGCACTTTTCAGTCTGTTACAGTGTGACAAATGTGCTATCTCCATTAAAAACCATACTTTTAACGAAGGTGCGCTCCCGTCTCATACTTTATTCTGAGCATGCTCGGGTTTCTAAGCATACACACGAACGTGTTTCTCGTCGAAAACCAGCCCGACGAGGAACATGACAAGGAAATTTAGACTCCCGTCGAGGAAAAAGAGAACTTGTTCTCTTTTTTCCTCGTCGAGTTCCTTGACAGTTTTCTCGATGAAAAGCATGCACACGACCGTTTTCCTCGGCAAAAAAACTCTGCCACCAAGTTTCTTGATGGATTCTGTAGAGGAAAACGGTTGTGTGTACGAGGCCTTACTGCCATTTACAGGCAGGAGAAAATCGCCTGTTTTTTACTGGCTGCCAGTAAAATACTGACGGTTGGCAACACTGTCACGTACTAATAATTCCTTATTGCAAGTACAGCAATGTATTTAGACCACCTCAGTATTTTTTTCATCATAGATACCACTCAAATGAAGCAGAAATTATATATATACTTATTTAATATAGTATAAATATTTTATTAAACATCATTAAATGTGATGAACTATATTTTCATAGAAGATATATCACAGTGGTGGTGGAACACATTATTGTTTGATTTTTGGTGGGACACAAATTTACTTTGTTGATTATATATATTGTTTTAGATTTTCTGTATTACAATATAGAATTGGAAGTCATGCATTTATAAAAATATTGGTAATATCACAGGGATGGTGGATGTATAGGGTTTAGATATAGTGTATATTGGAGAATTGATCCATGTTAATTATTTTTGAATATCACATTACTCATTAAAGCGGAGGTTCACCCTACAGTATGCTGTTTTTTTGGTTTTTTTTTGCCGTACATACTGTTTTATTGTTATTTTCCCCCCGGCTTCCCGGTTCTGGCTCCCGCGGGAGTAGGTGGGCGTTCCTATTTAGAGGTTAGATGATTGACGTCTGGTGAAAAACTTCCCCTGGCGCATAAGGCGCGTCACGAGTTTTCCGTAAGTAGCCAAACTATATGGCGCCTGAGCAGTCAGCTCTACACGGCGGGCTCAGGCGCCGTATAGCGCCGTATAGAGCCAACTTGCAGGTCGGCTACTTATGGAAAACTAGTGACGCGCCTTATGCGCCAGGGGAAGTTTTTCACCAGACGTCAATCATCTAACCTCTGAATAGGAACGCCCACTCCCGCGGGAGCCAGAACCCAGAAGCCAGGGGGAAAATAACAATAAAACGGTATGTACGGCAAAAAAAAAAAAAAAAACTCGGCATACTGTAGATGTCGGAAGTATGCTGGTATAATTGTTTTAGGGTGAACCTCCGCTTTAAGGATATTATTTGGGTTTGTGATAAGACATGATAATGTAGCGCAGCACTTATTTTATAACTTTTTAAAACAGTGCTGTTGTTGAAGTCCATACATCATCTCTCTTACTAACCACTCCCCTCAGATGCTGATCTATGCCTTCTTCCATTTTAAAGTAAGTTACGCATGGCTTTTAGGACAAGGGCAGAAATGTTTGACATGTAGGCTGAAATTAACAGGTGGGATTCACTTTCCTTTTGCAGTGTGGAAAGCAAGATGTAAGCACCCAAGGGGAAAATAACTTTGTCTTGGTGGATAGACTGCAGTACAATTTTTATTCAATGATTATGCACCAGTGAGTTATTTATAGTCTGTATCATTCATATTTGGCAGTGGCTTGTGTAACACTAGGAAAGGAAAGGATTGCTGTAACGGTTACTGTCAGATTAGCAGTTAAGGATACGCAAGAGGCCAGGAACATTTTGAGTCAAGACTCACCATGTACTTTTGGCACTGTATGCTCCACACTAATAACTTCTTTGCTTGAAACCAACGTACTGTACCTCCAAGGCCTTGCTCACCAAAATCAGTTAAGCAAGCTGCAGACAATTATCTAATTTAAATAAAACAATATTTTAAAATTCTTTATTCGTTGTATATGTGCCATTATATATGATTTTATTAAAATATTTAAACATTATGGCCCGGATTCACAAAGCACTTACGCAAACGTATCTCGAGATACGCCGCGTAAGTGTAAATATGCACCGTCGTATCTATGTGCCGGACTCAGAAACCAAGATACGCCTGAAAATAGGCTTCATCCGACCGATGTAACTTTCCTACGCCGGCGTATCGTGGGCGCATATTCACGCTGGACGTATTTGGCGCCCCCGTTGATTTTCTATTCACATATGCAAATGAGGGAGATACGCCGATTCACGAACGTACGTCCGTCTGACGCAGTGCACGTAAAGTCCTACGTCCGGCGTAAAATTATGCCCCATAAAGCAGGTGTAAGTCAGCAGCATCCATGCAAATGGATGCACCAGGGAACACAAGCCAACGTATTTTACGTAGGACGTGAATATGACTAGGCGTAGGTTACGTTGACGCCGTAGGCAGTGATCCGGCG
This sequence comes from Rana temporaria, assembly GCF_905171775.1. Lineage (NCBI taxonomy): Eukaryota > Metazoa > Chordata > Amphibia > Anura > Ranidae > Rana > Rana temporaria. The sequence continues at coordinate 107,996,220 of NC_053499.1, forward strand.
TATCTTAGGGAGTAGTTCCGACGTGATTCTGAGCATGCGCACTGGGTTGCGTCTACGGGACAGCGCATGAGCCGTTCATTATACGTATCTGTCTGAGACTCAGCCCATCATTTGCATGGGGTCACGCCTCATTTGCATGGCTCACGCCCACTTCCAGATACGCCGGCTTACGCCTAGGAAACCCAGCGCAGATTTTGCAGCACTGGCTTTGTGAATCCAGTGCTTGCCTCTCTGCGCTGCGTCAAGGAGATACGCTACGCCGGCATAAAAATGCGCCGATGTATGTGAATCCGGGCCTATGCTTTGTATACAATTATTTAATTTAGGCATAAGGCTTTATGTGGCATGATGCAGATTCAAATCTTCAACATTGCATATTTGTATCGGTACAAAAGATTCTGCTCTTCATGTTCTTGTGAGTACTCCAGGAAGACTCTGGGTTCTCCAGAGGTTGGTATGCCTGTTATCAGACTGTATATATGTGATGTAAGGGAGAGTGGGGGACTCAACTTCTGATAGTTGGGGTGGCTCTTGACATCTAATATATGGGGATCTAATCTTAGGCCCCGTACACACGACAGAGGAACTCGACGTGCTTGGCACGTCGAGTTCCTCGTCTCGTTTTGGGATGAAGCCGCCGAGGAGCTCGGCGGGCCGCCTTCTCCTATAGAACAACGCGGCCAACGAGAAAATAGAGAACATGTTCTCTATTTTCTCGTCGAGCTCCTCGGCGGCTCCATCGAGCCAAAACTGTACAGACGACAGAGATTCTCGGCAGAATCCGGGTTTTGACCGAGTTTCTCGGCGAATTCTGCCGAGAATCTCTGTCGTGTGTACGAGGCCTTACAGATACAACCGGCCCTTTTTAGGGCAATCATAATGCCGATGTGGCCCACGATGAAATAGAGTTTGATACCCCTGCTCTATGGCATTTGGGCAAGGTTTCCATTTGGGAGTGGTAGGACTTGGAAGTTTTTATAGTACAGTTATATATAGTATAGTTATCCTTTAACATGATACCTTTGACAGGCTTACCTAGTCAAATCAGAATGCAAGCTTTCAAAACATATTACGTTCTTTAATCTATCTTAACATCAGGCATTGTATCACTTTAAAGCTGAACTCTGTGGAGGAGGAACAGTTAACTGCTCCTTTTACCTAAGGAATTATGAATAAGGTGATATATAGTTAATTTAGTACACACTACTGCAGGCTTCCTCCTCCTCTGAATGACTGATCCCCTGAAGCCTTTTCCCTTTGCAGCTCTTTGATGTCATCCTTTACATAGCAGGACTAGCAGTAACTACACTGTATGGGAGAGCACCATTTGTCACTGGACTGGGAATAGGAAAAGTATATTATCTTATTTATCATGCCACCATGCCAGGGGTGTCCAAGTTTTTTTTCAAAGAGGGCCAGATTTGATGAAATGACCATGCTTGAGGCCCGACCATTTTGCCTGTCATTCTTTGAACCATTAAAATTTGGTCTAACTGTGTTTGTCCGAGCACTAATACACTGCCCAACAATAATTATCTTGCCTTTGTGGCTGTGTGTGTGGTGAAGAGATGAGCTTGGGAGTGTTATTTGGATATACCGTGCATATCGGAGTATAACATGCACCTTCACTTTAGTTTCAGGAAAAAAACTTAAATTTTAAATAAAGAACTGTGAAGCAAAATAATCGTCAGTGCCCATGAATGCAGCCTAATCAGTGCCCCTCTGCAGCCCCACCTCTGCCATGAATGCAGCCCCACCTCTGCCATGAATGCAGACTCACCAATGCCATTAATGCAGACTCACCAATGCCATGAATGCAGACTCATCAATGCCATAAAAGCAGCACCCTCATTGCCATGAATGCAGCACCCCCATCGCCATGAATGCAGCACCTCCATTGACATGAATGCAGACTCACCATTGCCATCAGTGACAGGGAGGGGCGGGACGAGCACCAACAGATTACATACAGGAGAATCTGTTTTCTCAATGGCCTCTTTACTACAAATTCCCACCTCCTATGAAGAACAGAACAGTCATCCAATGGCAGCACAGGATACAGGACTTCCTATTTCAGAGGCCGCTGTGTAAACAGGAAATTCTCCTGTATGTACGGCACTTGTCCCGCCCCCTCCGTGTCCCCTCCAAGGCAGCCAGCATATATATCTTTTGTGGCCCTAAAACAAAAGATTTACATGTTCAAATTACCAGGCGGGCCGTTCGAAAACCAGAACGCGGGCTGCAATTGGCCTGCGGGATGGATTTTGGACATGCCTGCCCCAGGCAAAAACGAGCTGTACTTCTTTCAGCAGGAAGGGGGACCCACTGCAATGGTAAAGATTTTTCATCCTCAGAGTTCAGCTTTAACAGGAAATAAAAATTATAAAGTAAAAAATAAAATATTACCAAAGAACCTTCACAGTAGCTATCTAGCATTTCTAGAAGAAAAATTTCAGAATTGGCAGGCTACATGCTTCTCACATTAAATGTAAACTTTTTACTTATTTTTAACAAAAAAAATACTTATTAATTCCTTTAATTGTTGGTTCATCATCATAAATAAAATACATCCTGAAGATCTTTACTAAGCAGGGCCATGTATATATATCTATTAGTACAGTACGCATATGCCCAGAGATAAACGTACAGGGATATGATTACTGCTTACCCTTACTGGCAGTATGAGCTAGCTCATTGTTTGCTATTTAGGCACACCCTGATGAAAGAATCTTTGAATTGCGTTATTTCATATTATTGTACTTTGCAATTTATATAATGTGGAACTCTCAGCAAGGCAAAACTTCTCACAATAGATTGAAGATAGCTTTATATCTTGATGTAAATTTCCAAATGAAAAGTGTGGGGGAGTCACAAAAGTATATGGTGGAGCATCCAAAGTCAGCAAGCACAACATGTGGAACTTGTTATGCTGATTGTTCGATGAAGAGTAATACCAATTTATATCTTCATCAAGCAAGGAATTAAAGGGGGAAACAACAACAGAGGTAACATAAGAAAATCTTGTGTGACACGACTCTTAAGCCCTGTACACACGGGCAAGAATCTCTTCAGGAAAAAAACGTTGTTTTTCCCGAAGAGATTCTTGGCAAGAATCTCTTGCCGCCCAAATGTACAGACTTTCCTTTCAAAAGAACCGCGGTCACATTCGATGCCGTCGCCGGCATCTTGCTGCACCCTACCTATGCCTAGGAAGCTACCACGCATGCGTCAAAGTCATTTCGAGCATGAGCGGGTTTCCACGGTGACCAGGTAAGTATACACACTCTCGGGTTTCTCGGCAGGAAAACTGCTGAGAATCTCAGGCCTCGTACACACGGCCGAGGAACTCGACGTGCCAAACACCGAGTTCCTCGGCCAGTTCAGCCCTGAAGCCGCCGAGGAGCTCGGCGGGACGAGAGCTCCCATAGAACAACGAGGAAATAGAGAACATGTTCTCTATTTCCTCGCCGAGGTCCTCGTCGGCTTCCTCGGCCGAAAGTGTACACACGACCAGTTTCCTCGGCAGAATTCAGCCAGAAAATCGGTCGGAAGCTGAATTCTGCCGAGGAAACTGGTCGTGTGTACGGGGCCTCACAACGAGAAAATAGAGATGTTCATTATTTTTCTCGTCTAGATTCTGGGCAGTTTTCTTGTCGAGGACCCTGAAAGCCTTGTACACACGCTTGGTATACTCGGCAAGAAAACTCTGCCAGCAGTTTTCTTGCTGGTTCTTGCCGAGTAAACCAAGCGTGTGTACGAGGCTTCAAAGAAAACGTCCCTATTTGAAAGTGCCAATTACCTGGGATTCATGACTATGCTTTGGCTCCAAAAAGTCACTGACCTAGAACAAGTATACTGATGATATTTTTGAAACTCATTTCATTTCATTTGTTGCGTGCTTGTTCCAAAGACTTAAATATCCTAAAGTCAGACACAGCCAAGCAACCAGTATTTTACAAAGGAGATCTACAAGGCAGCCCATATATTTCTCTCCTGACAAGGTTACTTTAATGGACTTAGGCAGTGCATAACACAGTTCTGTGAGGCAGATTTGCAATTCTGTAATCGGTTAAGAAATTATTTGTGACTGGTGACTTTATTTTACACATAGTTACAATCCCGTACACTGCCTTAGGAGGGGCTAATGCCAGGTACACACAGGTCAAAGATTGGTTAAAAACGGTCAGTTCGGCAGGACCGGCTTCTGTCGAACGGGCATGCTGAAAAACCAACATCCGATCAGTGCTGGCAGCCAATGGCTTAGAGCACTGACAGGTGTGGGGAGGGGGGGGTGTAGTCCACCTGTCAGAACACAATAGCACAGAAGGGGAAATCACTGTACTAACATCGCCTGTCAGTTTTTTTTTTTTTGTTCAGCCCTGTACCAGGCTTAAGGTTAGGCTGGGTTGTAAGAATTTAATGGGATGGCTGGAGCAGATCTTGAGAATAAGCTGACTGGTTTGCCCTACTTTCCAGCTTTTTACCCAGGACTTTGAGGTAACTAAGCAGATAAGGCATACGTTGAATGATGAGAGACAGTTGGCATGGCCTATTATTAGCTCCTCACCATCAGAGTGGCAGTTCTGCAACTTGAGTTGTAACAGCTGTGACTGGTTTGGGAAAACACTGCCGCCGACTGCTGTCTTTTGTCATTGCTCTTTCTGCTGTTACTTTTTCTGTCACATTACAGAAATAGAACTGATTAACTCATTTTGTTTTGACTGAAGGTACCTGCAGAAAAGTAAATTATTGCAAAACATGGGGTAAAAACTAAAATGACATTTCTAATTTTACATAAGCATCAAGAAAACATTCAATGTGTACTTAGAAGTGTGAACCTGCAATTTTATTATGGGAATTGAATGATGTGGATGTAGTTGTGAGAAGATTGTTTCTATTAAGAACATAGGGCCAGATTCACAGCCAGGCGGCGCAGCGTAACGTAACCGATTTAGGTTACACTGCCGCAAATTTTCTGGCTAAGTGCCCGATCCACAAAGCACTTACCTGGAAATTTGAGGCCGGTGTATCCTAAATACATCTGGCGCAAGGCGGGCCCAATCAAATGGGGTGAGTCCCATTTAAATTAGGCGCGCTCCCGCGTCGGACGTACTGCGCATGCTCCCGTCGCAAATTTCCCGACGTGCTTTGCGCGAAGTTACGACGCGCCGACGGTAAAAAAGACTTGCGCCGGGAAAAATAAAAAATGTAAAAAAAAATCGAAAGCGACGCGGGAAAGACGGGTATACTTTTACATGGTGTACTAAGTTTACACTTTGTAAAAGGTACCCTAACTTTGCGACGGCAAACTAACACTTGCGGCGACGTAACTACGGGAAAAAATTTTCGTGGATCGCCGTAACTGCTAATTTGCATACCTGGTTTACGACGCAAAATCCCCCCAGCGGCGGCCACGGTACTGCATTCTAAGATCCGACAGTGTAAAACTATTACACCTGTCGGATCTTAGGGATATCTATGCGGAACTGATTCTATGAATCAGTCGCATAGATAGAAACAGGGATACGACGGCGTATCAGCAGATACACAGTCGTATCCCTTTTGTGAATCTGGCCCATAGGGGTTATTTACGAAAGGCAAATCCACTTTGCACTACAAGGGCACTGCAAATGCACTTGGGAGTGCAGTCTCTGTAGATCTGAGGGGTAGATCTGAAATGAGGGGAAGCTCTGCTGATTTAATCATCCAATCACGTGCAAGCTAAAATGTTGTTTTTTATTCTCCTTGCATGTCCCCTTCGGATCTACAGCAACTGCACTTCCAAGTGCACTTTCAGTGCACTTGCAGTGCAAAGTGGATTTGCCTTCCATAAATAACCCCTAATGTGTAGTATAAATAAAAATAGTACTTAAAGTGGACCTGACCCCAAAAAAGTGGTGATTTTCTTTTCTATATAGGATATTCAAAAATGATAATTGTGCCTAAGCGGGGCCCCTAAAAAAGGAACCTCTGTCTGCAGTTCCTCCTGAAAAATAGCAGTACATGTTCTGGTATGTGAGTGTACCTAGGCACTCCTATACCTACATCCTCATAGCTGTTTATCTGCACTGTAAGATTAAGAGCACTGCTGCCTTTGACTTCTAGCATTTGAAGTGAGATTTTCTGATATCACCGCTGTGCTGCTGACTGTTCTTTTTTCTGGAGGTTCTGACATGAGGAAACAAACCCCTGCCACTATAAAGATGGCCAACACCACATGGAGACACGGTACAGAACAAGGCATAGTTAGTCAGTAATGAGGTTATTATTATTGGTGGGTGGCTAGTCCTTTGCTTTCTGCCTGCCTGTTTTTTAGGCAGAGTTTCCAGAGTTCAGTTCCTATGTAACCCCTTCATGACCACATATGTGCAGGGGCAAAAGGGTACGCTTTAACACCCACACCCTCTACATTAGCATTATTGGGCGGCCAAACGTTATGTGCTGGGAGGGTGCTCACTGCATGCTCCCAGCACAAACAATAAGCTGTTGAAGACAGTCCAAACTAAAAATCGGTAGCCATGGGCCTGGCTTCAGATCATGTGACTGCTGTAACAGTAGTCTCATGATCGCTGATCCTTTCTGTCCTGTGGGGGTTCAGAACTGCCTAAAGGAACTCCGGAGCAGGCAGAAAGGGGTCAAACAAGACTGTTCATAAAAAGTAGAAAAAGGTGGATCATCGTGAAAATAAGAAGAACAGCAAGTTAGCCATATATAGCCTTTTCAGTACACCTGTCATGTCTACACATATGGGGGCTTCCACTGCTAAAATACCTTCTGAAAATTATAGTTGCCTGGCTGCTTCATCCTCTTGATTCATAGACCCACAACAGTTATGCAGGTAATGAAAGCTTGAGAAATGTAAGAATTCCTTTTTCTCCTTCTGGGTCTGTGACCCCCCCCCCAGTTTCTGTGAAAAAGGGAGGCAACCAGCATTTTCAAGCAAATTCCTATGTACCAAAAAACTAATAGCTGTGTGTTGTTATAAAAGTGTACTTTTGCTATACTGATTAGTTTATGGGCTCTCTAATTAAAAAAAAAAAATATTAATGTTGTTATGTCTTGTAAATATGGCACTTATATAATCTAGTAGCAACCTCAGGGAGAGTGACTTTTGCCTATTTAATGACGTGCCAACAGTGCCGCAAGAAAACAGCACATGAAGACTAGTAGTATACTTGTTGTAGTGGTACAACATTGCTTTTATGTCCTTTATTACCACCGAAAACCTGTAGTAAACATACAATTGTCAAAGTCAATAGTCCATTTAGATTTCTGCACATATATAGTGTTGTGAAAAATGCAGCCTGCATAATTTTTACTATCTCAGTGTGTGTTTTGGGGCATATAAAAATGTATGAAAAAACTCACATACAGAGCCAGATCCACAGATAATTAGATGGGCGCAGCGTATCAGAGATACGCTACGCCGCCGTACCTTACCTGGCGGATCTTCGAATCCTCAAAGAATTTGCGCCTTAAGTTACGGCAGCGTAGTGTATTTCTGGCGGCGGAATTCAAATTGGAATTGAAATTGGCGGGTAGGGGTCGTGATTCATTTAAATGAAGCGCGTCCCCGCACCGAATGAACTGCGCATGCGTCGCTCCGAAATTTCCCGCTGTGCATTGCGCTAAATGACGTCGCTAGGACGTAATTTTTTTTAACTTAGACGTGAGTTACGTCCATCCCTATTCACGGACGACTTACGCAAAAAAATAATTCAAATTTCGACGCAGGAACGACGGCCATACTTAACATGGCAAGTCTATCTATACGCCGCAAAATACCAGCTTTAACTATACGCCGGAAAAAGCCGACTACAGACGACGTTAGAAAATGCGACGGCCGCGCGTACGTTCGTGGATCGTCGTAAATCGCTAATTTGCATACCCGACGCGGAAAACGACGCAAACTCCACCCAGCGGGCGCCAAAGTATTGTACCTACGATCCGAAGGCGTACGAAGCCGTACGCCTGTCGGATCGAACCCAGAAGCCGACGTATCTTGGTTTGAGGATTCAAAGCGGGTAATTTGAAAGTAAGCCGGCGTATCAGTAGATACACCGGCGTACTCCCTATGTGGATCTGGCCCGTAGTATGCATTTAAGCAGTGTAGAGATTTTTTTTTTAGACAAGAACATGTAAAACACATGTAAATACGTTTTACAAATGCTCTTATAGAGGAACTGAACTCTTGAAGCTTGCCCAACAAAAAGCACACAGAGTAAAACACTACTCCCAGTATTGGTCTCCCTGCATCTTCCCCCATTAAAGACACATCATGCCTTGTTCTGCATTGTGTCTCTGTTTTGCAGTAGTGTAGTTTGCAGATCTCTGGTTTGGCCACATGTTGGGTATGCAGTCCGTGTATGCAGTGCTCAGGAAGGATGTACCTGAACTGGAGAGAGTCCAGAGAAGGGCAACAGACCCAAAAAAGTGGCTGGAGAACCTCAACTATGAGGATAAACTACAAACATTAAACTTATTCTTCCTGGGGCAAAAGACACTTAAAGTGTTTGTAAACCTAAAAAAAGATGCTACTGTCTCATTAAAGCAATGTAATACAATTTTTAATTTTGCTTTTTTCAGCCCTGCCTGTGTTGTGCTATACCTGGTTGATCCTGCTTGGGCACCTACTCCTGATAGTAAACTGACCACTCTAGCCTGGCTGCCAATCCATGTTAGCACAGTCAGTTTACATCTTGTGTCATACCGCTTTTAATACAGGCACACTGTGCACAGTGTGCCTGTACCTTCGTTGTCTGTGGAAAGCCGTGCCTTCTCTAATCATGCCTCCTCCAGCCGCTCCTCCCCTCTTCTTACTGCACTTGGCTGGGGAAAGTGATGATGTTGTTGGGTCTGACTACATTTTATTGCTATGGAAAGGCAGAAGCTCCATGGCAACATCATTTTCTGCAATAACATCATACCCCCCTCTTTTGACACGCCCACCAGCAGGTCCGTGGTTCGCTCAGAAAACTAGAGTGGTCACGTGACCTGCAATTTAGAAAGGAATATCTCTACAGTCATGTATATTAGAAAAAAATGACCATTGATTTAGTACAGTGTATCATTTATCTGTAGAATAATGTGTCTGACATTAATTGACTTAACAACTACTTTAAAGGAGTTGTAAAGGAAAAAATTTTTTTGCCTAAAATTAATGTCTGCAAGGTAGACAGACAGAATAGTGTAATGATTCTGTTAAAAAACAAGTAAATACCTATTAAATTTCTTCATCTATATCACCTCCGGCATTCTAGTTTCTGTTCTCTCATTCACTTCCTGGTCTGCAACGCTCGTTCATGTAAGACCTACATTTCCCAGTATGAACTGCGGCACACCCAGTAATTCACACCTCCTTGAAGTCTCTAACATGTAGAGAGCGTCCTGCCACACAGATGTAGTTCCCAGGAGGGGGTGAGCACGTTACTGACCACCGCAGTAAAGCCTCCCTTCACGGTGGTCAGTAAAATCAGACAAGCAGGAAGTGAACAGAACAGAGAAGAAATAGAGCAACTTCTGAGCAAAAACAAACAATGAGGAAGTGAAAAGAGGAATGTCTGCAGGTAAAGGATGCTTATTATGAAAACATTTTTTTTCCTTTACAACCCCTTTAAGAGGGGATATGAAGCAATATACAAATCCTTATATTGCGACTCTAGCATTGGGAGGAAATACTTTAACTCTAGGTCTCTAAAAAAGACATGAGGCCACACAATGAATTTGGAATGCTTAAGACTTAAATTGTAAAAGGGGCTCTTTACTGGCCCTTAGGATGCTGTTGCAATTGTACAATGTACAGGGATATGGAATAGTAGTCTCTCTCTCTCTCTCTCTCTCTCTCTCTCTCTCTCTCTCTCTCTCTCACACACACACTCAGGTTGAACTGAATGTACTGGTGTCTTTATTGACCTTACCAACTATGTACCCATGTAAAATCTGTTGAGATTACCAGCCAGTGGTCTTAAATTCGCACTGCATGTATACAACTTTGAGGCTCTAGGTACAGAGTACCTAGACACACTCACATACCAGGAAGTATGCTGCTATCTTTCACGAGGAACTACATATAAAAGTTATAGTTATAGTTTTAGGTCCCGTTCATACCAGAACGCGGTGCAGGAAACCCACATGCTGTGTGCGGTTCCTGCACCTTTTTAGAAATGCACTGCAGTTACCATGTTAAAAATGCACTATAGTTGCGATCTGCAGTAAGTGTCAATGTTAAGTTAATAACACCCCAGACGCAGGTTGCAAATTCAGGGCATTTGCCTGCATTGATCCTATGGTACTAGCCCTAAGGGTAGTACTTAGGCACAATTAACATTTAACAAAGCAAATTACAAAATCAAATGCTAAGCTTGTTAAAATGGCATTGACTCCACAGACTTAAATATGTATTGTCCTCCCCCATCCTAAGAACATGATAGATAGAAAACATTTAAAGAAATTAAAATTGTATACTCACAGTGTAAGTTTTCCTTTCTTGTGTTCGTCCTGTGACGGAATCCTCACAGTGTAGGCCCCACTACCTTAAACGCTATAGAACTGGTTGCTCTTTAAACTTTCCCTAGTCACAGATGTACCTTCTTATGACTTCATAAACTGCAACAGAAAATGATATGCTGCCAAATGATTTCAAAGCCAATTATGGAAAAGTGACTATGAAACTTTCTGTTTTCCTGGTACTAAAGGTGGCTGCACATTTATGAGACATTGCTAGGAGAAAAAAAAGATACAATGAAAAGTGGGCATTAATTTAGTGCCTGCAACATGGGATTGTGGCCGTCAAAAAATAAATAAAATAAATGTGTATATATTTAAATTTAAGTACTGTCAATTTAAGGCCTAGTATACGGACATGTGTGTCTTGGGCGGGAAAAACGTGTTTCTGAGCGGGAGAAAAACATTTATTCCAGTTCAATACACGTGCGGGGGGCTATATATAAACCCACCACTCGGAGGCAAATCACAAGTTGACCTGAAAACGGCTAGGTGTACTCCCCCTCCCCCCCACCCTGTCGCAGCACCTGTTATGTGGTTTGTCACCCTTGAATCAAGGGGGGACTTTGTATTTATTATTTATGGTATTCGCTCGGAGTTCTATGACTGAGCGAGATCTTAAGAGTTAATTTAAAGTTTTGAAAGTTTTATTCATTAAAAATTTAAATAATAATAAATGAAATATTTATGCTTATATTATATACCAATAAAGGTGCCGCTGCCATTTTTACTACCAAAAAAAAAAAAATGTATTTATCAATAAAGGTTATCGAATCTATTTTTATGTATTGCAAATTTTATTCATTTATATATTTGAAGTTTAGTTATTTTGTACGGCCTACACTCCCATGTAGGATAAATGTGAAGTATCATTCACAAAGTTTGCTATACAGTAAGGCCTCGTACACACGACCATTTTCCTTGACAAAATCCATCAAGAAACTTGGTGGCAGAGCTTTTTTGCAGAGGAAAGCGGTTGTGTGTATGTTTTTCATCGGGAAAACTGTTGTGGAACTCAACGAGAAAAAAGGAGAACAAGTTCTCTTTTTCCTCGTCGGGAGTCTCAATTTCCTCGTCGTGTTTCTCGTCGGGCTGGTTTACGAGAAACAAGATCGTGTGTATGCTAAGAAACCCGCGCATGCTCAGAATAAAGTGGAATCGAACTTCCCCTGCCATCGTATATGTTGTACGTCACCGCGTTTGAGAACGATGAGATTGGGTCTTGACAGTGTGTACGCAAAGAAAGCTTGTCAAGTTTCTCGACAAGCCTAATGCCCCATACAGACGATCGTTTTTTGTGATGAAAAAAAATGACGTTTTTGAAAACGTCATTTAAAATGATAGTGTGTGGGGAAAATGTCGTTTTATGTCTTCAGAAAAACGACCAAAAAAAAATTCGAACATGCTCGAATTTTTTGTGTCGTTTTTCAAAATGTCATTTTTTGTGTCAATGAAAATGATAGTGTGTGGGCAAAACGACGTTTTTAAACCCGCACATGCCCAGAAGCAAGTTTTGAGACGGGAGGTAAAACTACCATTCATAATGGAGTAAGCACATTCATCACGCTTTAACAGACAAAAAAGCACGAATCATCTTTTACTAACAAGTAACCAGCTAAAAGCAGCCTCAAGGCGAATAGAACTTCCCCTTTAGAGTGCCGTCACTTTGTTCATCATTTTTCAAAACGATGGTGTGTATGCTCCATCGTTTTTGAAAATGAAGTTTCAAAAATGTCGTTTTTTTTCATCACTTCAAACGTCATTTTTTTTTCATCACAAAAAACGACCGTCTGTATGGGGCATTACAAGGAACTCGTCGAGGAAAACGATGTTTCGTTGACGACGAGTTCCTCGGTTGTGTGTACGAGGCCTCAGGCTAGAAGATCTTTGCAATATGCTTCTGACAAACTTCACCACAGTAAAAGATGCCTGACTAATCTTGTAATGTGCCATAAATGTTCTATATGAACATTTTTTATATAGTTTTGCCACAATATTTCAAAAGGCCATCCATAATGATGTCATCACTTTGGTTTCTAGAATTTTTACCTGAAATGTAGATAACACTTTGGAAAGCAGCTCTCCTGGTTCCTTCTGCCAACCTCTACATCACCACCAGTGTCCCCTGTTGTGATGGAGAGATCACCAGGAGAAACCATTTCTCAGCAGTCAAGTGGTGTTCAGCAGTGTGAGCGTCAGTACATACACATTTGTTTTACAAGTGTACCTTTTCTTGGAGACTCTGCTATTGCGGTCTCTTTAAATCAGAAATGTTATAAAATGCTACAATTAAAGGCTACAACCACAGGAAGACCAGCTGTCCCCCTCCCATTCCCCAAGTAGCTGTTTTATTTGTATCAGTTTATTTGTATTAGTACTAGAACAAATGGGAACATGTTGTTGATTGTAGTCCAGTTCTTTGTAATCACACATTTATTTGTGCTAGTATTTAGGATAAGAAACCAATCAAAAAAATCAATGCATATCATTTTTGTCTACTTAGTACAACAGCCTGATCATTGGTTATGATAGTTGAAAACTTTTGGTTAATGCAAAATCCAAACTGTTGTTTGTGTCCTCCCCACTGGGGAGAATCCCTTCCTTCACGCTGTATCACCAAAACAGTATTGTAATCTTTTCAATAGGGCACAGACATCAATATAAAGCTGATAAAATGTTCTATTCTCTCCACAATTTTTTTTTAAAAAAAATGCCTTGCAGTTTTAATATGAAGTATTACTGCAGTCTAAATTTTTTATTTTTTTTGTCTTTTAGATAGGATAGGGAATAGTTATAAGCTCTGACAGGTTTTTAATTTTCTCTCTCTCTCTGTTTTTAGAGCGTGCTAAGCCGCTAACCTCCTTATTCCTGGGGGCCATTGTCAACCCAGATAGCAAGCAATTGTGCTGCAAGTTTAACCTCCCTGGCGGTATGATTCTGTCTGGAATTACGTACCAAAAGCGGTACAATTATTTTGCAAGGAAATTTGGAGTTTTATACTGTAGGCCTGTAATTTTTAGAAATAACTCACTTAAATCTGACCAAGCAAGAGTCTTGTAGGCATCCCGGGTATGATTTTTTTTTTTTAAAACAAAATTATAAATTATAATATAATAAATAATTATAAATAATTATAACAAATAATAATATAATTACAATAAAAATTATTCAATAATGTAATCAGCTCAAAATCACTGAAATTTGCTCAGTTGCAGAATTGTCGCTGTCATTATTATTATTTTTTTATGACGTATTTCCCCACAAATCACTATCGCACATTTCTGCAAGTGATTATAATTTATTATCGCTGTTTTCTAGCTGATCTAAAACCATTTTTGACATAAAGGGACACTTTTGGACAATCTACAGTTTTTAGGCAGAAAGAACATTTTTTATTATATAAAAGTACATGTAGGGCACTGGGCAGACCACTAGGGACAAGGGGTGTGTGTATTTTTTACATACAGTACTGTAATCTATAAGATTACAGTATACTGTATGTAATGTGTTTGTTTACTTTTTTTAATTTGGCGCTGATCTCCGCTCCCGTGCGTCGTAACGTCGCAGGGAACGGAGATCGGCGGCACGCGGGGACACTGTGAATCGAGTGAGGAGGTCCCGCTCGCTCACACAGCGGGGTGGCATCGCTGGATCCAGGGACAAGGTAAGTAACTTGCCTGTGGATCCAGCGAGAAGGTAAGCCGCGCCGCTGCACACTCTGCACGTCCACCCCGAGCGTGACTCGGGGATACCGATCTTATCATTGAAAACCAACCCCGAGTCACGCTCGGGTTTACCGCCAAGGGGGTTAAAAAAGGACTTCCTAAGCTAGTACTAGACTTGTCAGGTTTTACAAGTTTAATGCACAATTGCAGCAAGTCCACATTACATCCGTGGACTCCAGATTAACTTTCTTTGCAAACATTCTGCAAGTCTGCTGCAAATTCTGGTTCAGTTACATTGGTCACAAGTCATCCCACCACAGGCTGAATTATCATGCTGTAGATTTGCAGAGCTCTTGCTGTAGACTCACCACTGCAACTTTGCTCTTGCTAGGGACTTGTCACGCAAATTTGCTACAAATTGGAAAAGTGTCAACTAGAACTCTGCAAGTGTACAACTTACCAGTGAAAATGTGCAGCAAGTTAACAAGACTAACAATTCAACCCTGCCACAAATTTGTAACAAGTTATCCTTGCTATCTGGGAGTGTGCTGTCATTGCAACAATCCTTGGCTTGAGTTGAATGTCTTTGGTGTGAAGCCTGTTATTTGGATGATGGATTAACGTTAGAGCTACAACAACATATTTTATCCACTTTTATAGAATAAAACTCCATTTGCCCTCCCCACCCAATCACTAGGAATAAAATGACCTGGCCAGACCTAAACAGGCTGGGGCCATGGCTGCTGCAAAAGTCTGGCCTAAAATGTTTTGTTCACATATAGGAAAACATGTGAACAGACAACTCCTTTGTTATGTTAATGCTTACTTTAATATGTTCAGTCATTATGGTCTTGGAGCGCATGGTCTATGTCTCTAATTCTATATCATCCATGAACAAAGATCACCAGCATCTCAAAATAACAGAATTTATTACAATGGATTCACTGAACAGTGTACCAAACATACAATAAGTCATAGCATATATACTGGCGATCTTTGGTTACATGTGTTTACATATATCATTTTGAGGAGGAGGGTGAGTTGGAGGAATTTGGGCTTTGTTCTACAGAATAAAGTTATAAAGAAAAAAAAAAAAGGACAACCAAAAGAACAGGGTTCCCAAAATAGATATATATATATATATCAAGGAATAGTTTCCAAAGTTTCACAATAATAGCAACAGGAAAAGAGCCAATATCTGTAACAGCATTAATTATAAAGCAATGCTGTTAGGTAAATGCCTAAAGAGGTGTATTTATGTTTTGGATTTAAAGTACTTTTGTGGGAACCAAAAGGCTGCGTCAATGTTTAGTTTCTAAATATTACTTTAGCGAGTCTGGTGTCCATACAGATATACCCACCAAGAGTCTCTCTTGTAAAGCCGCTGTTCTGAGCTATAATGGTTTGCGTGTGTAAGGGAAGTAGCCAGAGGAATTTAGCATCATGTAACAGCTGCTATTCTGGACAGTGGATCCTTTAAAGGTAATGTCTAAATTAGCTTCAGATTCCTCCTCTGTAGAGGAGGGGTAGGGAAGGGAGAAAGATAGGGGCATGAGGTCATATGGATATTTTAAATGGCTTAATTAGGATATAGATTGGAATACAAGAGATAGGAAGATAGATTTTAGGCTTTAGAAAGGATAGTTAGCTGAGGACACCTTGCACATATTTTTTTCTATCCAACTGATTTCACCATTGGAAAAACAATTGTAGCATGCCTCTCTGTAGTAATATAGGTCTTTATCTGTTAGAAGGTTCTAAGTATGAACTGTCTGTTTTTTCACAGATCAGCCAATCAAATTCAAAATGTCAAACTGCAATTTTTAAAACCTATGCCCACAGTTATCATTAACTTGTATAGCATGCCAGCATGCTGCTTCCATAATTAAGGCTTTCTACTTTAGTTGTAATTTTATTGATGCATCATTAAAGCATCCGATGTAAAGCTTAAAGCGATATTAAAAGCAAACGCAAAAATGTAATATATTGCAGCTTATTAATCATTAGATGTGGTGACTGCGTCTGTTTTCTTTTTTCTCTGTGTTTTCACCTAGTGGTCTGGCCACCTCCTGTTTAGAGTGCCCACACTCTAGATAAAGGTACATAGGGCATAGAGTGCCCACACTCTAGATAAAGGTGCATAGGGCATAGAGTGCCCACACTCTAGATAAGGGTGCATAGGGCATCTTTGGACAGCAGCATTGTCAGTTTAGGGGAGGGGGGAATTAAATGTACTAGCAGGTTTTGGATACACTAACAAATTTAAGCCAAAATCTAGCTCACACTGCAGTTAAAACAGTCACAACAACAGTTTTTTTTCTTTTGGGATAAAGGTTTTACAGGAATAAATAAAATCTGATCATTGTAAGCGCCCTGTAAATAGTTTGTCTGAACACTCCAACTAATACATTTGCAGGAGAGCTTGCTCTGTTGAAAAACAACAGACTTATTGGCTGGATCACAGCTGAAACTAAAGGAAATAAATTCTAAAAAAGAAAATGAATGCAGCCATCACATATAAGAACTGGTAAGCTGCAATATAACAAATGTTTGATTTTAGGCTTAAAAAACACTTTAACTGAGATGTCAATTCAAACATATGCAAACAAATAGAAAAAGGGCAAACACCAATTTAAGGACAAAAGAAAAAATAGGCCTAATTTTGTTTGCCCAGTGTTTGAAATAAGAACTAGCTAGTCAAATACAATGTGCATTGCCTGGGATGAACTAAGCAGACTAAAATGTGTGAAAAATGTTGTTTTGAATAAACACACTGGTGCTGACATGGTAATGACTTGGCATATCAAACTTTTGTTGCTGACAATCACTGTTAGCATGTCTTAGGGGTTAAGGTAGCTTTAGTACTAAGGGGAGTTTTATGCTGCGTACACACGATCGGTCCATCCGATGAGAATGGACTGATGGGCCGTTTTCATTGGTTAACCGATGAAGCTGACTGATGGTCCGTCACACCTACACACCATCGGTTAAAAAAACGATCGTGTCAGAACGCGGTGACGTAAAACACAACGACGTGCTGAAAAAAATGAAGTTCAATGCTTCCAAGCATGCGTCGACTTGATTTTGAGCATGCGTGGATTTTTAACCGATGGTCGTGCCTACTAACGATAATTTTTTTCCCATTAGTTAGGAATCCATCGGTTAAATTTAACCGATGGTTAAACAACCGATGGCGCCCACACACGATTGGTTTGGACCGATGAAAACGGTCCATCAGACCATTCTCATCGGTTTAACCGATCGTGTGTACGCGGCATTAGAGTTCGGCCTCGTACACACGACCGAGAAACTCGACGGGCGAAACACATCGTTTTCCTTGTCGAGTTCCATGTTAGGCTGTCGAGGAACTCGACAAGCCAATTTTCTCCATTCCCGTCAAGGAAATAGAGAACTTGCTCTCTTTTTGGCTTGTCGAGTTTCTCGACAGTTTCCTCGACGAAAATGTACACACGACCGGCAAAAAAATATCTCCCAGCAAGTTTCTTGCTGGTTTTTGCCGAGAAACTTGTGTGTACGAGGCCTTAAATGTGAACTCTAGACAAATATAAAATACACAAATTAGTGCAGCTCTATAATCATTAATACATCACTAAATATATATATTTTAAATGCAGGCCATATAATTCTCCAAATTTGACCTGGTTTGCAGTCTCTGTACAGCAGAGATAGGAACCTATCAGTCTATGTGCTGACAAGAAGCATGCTGATAGGAAGAGAGAAAAGAGAGAGATAGGGATGAACTCACTACTGTGCCGCTTCTACTTTCACTGTCCAGTCACAGGGTGGGAGGTGTCCTGGAAGACCAGGGCTCAGAGGAAATAGGTTGAATGATGGCATTGGTGGCCAACAGACTGAGAACATCTATCTGATGAAAAATAAGCACTGTGGTTGAAACCTCTTAATTCAAGTTGAATATTGCAACAAAAGTTGGTTTTGTTATTTTATATTTTAATGGGCTGTCCTTTTGTATTTATTTTTTTGTATGTAGTTCTGTTTTCAACCTAAAGCTTGCATTTACAGGATACAGCTTTTCTCTTGGACTCTAGTGATAAGATATTTGCACTTGGATTCCTAGGTCAGCAAATAAAACTTTTGGATGGATTGACTAGTTAAATATATATACTCTAGTCAAATCTAGAGAGAACATGACCCGAAGCTCCTACAAGGGGTTTTAATTTTTTATTTGGCATAGCTGTAGGACACCAGTCTACTCCACTCAGTTTGATGATTTGTGATACACCAGAGGATGTTTGAATAGAGATTTAAATAAGGGCCCCCCCCCCCCCCCCCACACACACAATAAGATCTCTAAAATATGGCTGCAAAAGATTATACAGAACTCGTATATAATCAAAATAGGAGAATGCCTTTGGTGCTTAGCAATGTATCTTGGATAGCATTGACAAAATTATTGGTTAATGTCACTTATCTGGAACTGCTTTTTAAGGCCTCAGTTATAGTGCCACATTTTATGGGCGCTTAGCAGACAGTTCTGACCCCTGCCAAGTGCCCATAAACCAACTGGTCTAAAAGTGTCTACTAAGCTGACTGCCCAGTTCACAGTTGGTTGGCAGAGATTGTGACATATTGGCCTAAACACAGTAAGCAGCGTTTGGTTTGAGGCTACATCTTGTTTTGTATAGTGGGCATGATCATATTTATTTCAATAGATGAAAGCTATTCAACCACTTGACCTCTGGAAGATTTTCACGCCCCCCCCCCCCCCTTTCCTGACAAGGCCATAGTTTTGCAATAGGGCACTGTGCTACTTTAACTGACAATTGCGTGGTTGTGCAACACTGTAAATAAAATGTATATCCTTTTTTTCCTCCAAATAGAGCTTTCTTTTGGTGGTATTTGATCACTGCTGCGTTTTTATTTTTTGCGCCCTAAACAAAAAAAGGCAGACAATTAAAAAAAAAAAAAAAAAAAACGTGTACTTTCTGCTATAAAACATATCCAATAACAATTTAAAACAAATCAAATTTCTTCATAAATTTAGGTCAATATGTATTCCGGCGGACATCGGCTCCCCCTGTGAATAATCACAACGGAAGCAAGCCACCAGCGGTGCACACTCACGCCCGCTACCCGGAAGTGCAGGATCAGGTATATATACCTGATCCAGCACACAGTGGCCACCATGTAGCAGTAAAACTGAGCGGTCGCTAAGTGGTTAAGAAGTAGCCAAACTTTTTTATGTATTTTATACAAAATGCAAGAGTGTTAAAATGTCTGTCAAGTTTTTATTTCTGTCTGTGCCTATGCTGCGGAGATCCACTCTCTCTATTTGACCAATGTCAACAGGCAAATAAGTTACAAGAAATCCAATTTTACAGTTACCAGTGGTAAATAAATAGAATGGAAATCTTTTAACGGAGACACCTGTTCTGGGGACAGCTGCCTAAGGGGGGATTTTATGTTGCTTTAAAGACATTTTCGTTTCAGTTTGCTTGTGTTTTCTATTTTTTTTTGTTTTTAGAAAAAAAAGCATACAGTAGAAAGACACAATACATTGTCCAAGGTGGATTGCAAACATTGGACAAAAAGCACAGGGCCCTAAAAATAATGCAGTGATCCCGGAACAGAAGTTAGATCTTCATAATATGAGAATATTACAGCTGGGTTCTAGCTCAAAAATGAGAGACAAGTGCATCACAAATGGTCTCAAGATCCTAGGGCCTGGAACTGTAGACAACAAAATTCCAATCCAATGGTGGTCGGATGGTAACAGGGGGTACTATCAATCCACTGAATGGTAAAATGGAACAAGTTTATGGAACATTTGGAAAGCAGCAACATACAGTAAATCAAAAGAGAAAAGGCATTAGGGAGACAAAAGCAATAAATATAAACTTAGAGAATGAGGAGCAAAAGTGGAAGGAAGGTGAGAGGGAGAGAAATAACTCAATAGAAGGGTATCTAAAGTGCTGTGAGTGTAGCCTAGCTCATTCTGACTCTCTTGTTTTACCGGCTTATCCAAGTAGTAACATCAAAGACATTCTGTCAACTTGTATTTAAAAAATAAGGGCCAGATTCACGTAGAAGTGCGGCGGCGTAACGTATCGTAGATACGTTACACCGCCGCAAGTTTTCATCGCAAGTGCCTGATTCACAAAGCACTTGCAATGAAAACCTACGCTGGCGGCCTCCGGCGTAAGCCCGCGTAATTCAAAGGGGCGTGTGCCATTTAAATTAGGCGCGCTCCCGCGCCGGACCTACTGCGCATGCTCCGTTCTGAAATTCCCGCCGCGCTTTGCACAAACTGACGTCATTTTTTCGAACGGCGACGTGCGTAGTGTACTTCCGTATTCCCGGACGTCTTACGCAAACAACGTGAATTTTTTAATTTTGACGCGGGAACGACGACCATACTTTATACAGCACATACGTGTGCTGTGTAAAGTTAGGGCACCCAAAACGACGACTAAATTTGCGACGGGAAACTAGACTAGCAGCGACGTAGCGAACGTGAAAAACCGTCGTGGATCGCCGTAACTCCTAATTTGCATACCCGACGCTGGTTTACGACGCAAACTGCCCCCAGCGGCGGCCGCGGTACTGCATCCTAAGATCCGACCGTGTAAAACAATTACACCTGTCGGATCTTAGGGCTATCTATGCGTAACTGATTCTATGAAGAGAGAATCTGGGCCTAAGTCCTCCGTCGTATCTCCTTTGTGAATCTGGGCCTAAGTCCTCACTAGCAATTTCCGGATTCCTCCATGTCCAAGTTTCTTTTAATATCACATATTAGGCAGTAAAAATGTGTTTCGAAATGTGTTAATGTCACTAGACAAATGATGACCGAGCGGGAGCTTTCTGTTTTTTGGTGGACATCATATGACATCCTCCCAGTCATGCCATCACATGACAATTGTACACAATGAATAGTTTTTCTTCATTCATTCATTAAATCATTGTGTACTATTGTGTTCATCTCTGTGATTGGTCACAGAGATCAAATTGTACAGACAGGGCCAATCACAGTGCATCTGTTCCATGTGATAGTTGGGGCCAATCACAGCTTTCACAATAGTAAACCTTGAATGAATGGATGCCATTCAAAAATTATTAGTTATAACAGTGATAATCACTGTTATATGCAGTGATAGTGTTAAAAAAGTTCTGATCACTTCCCCAAAGTAGGTATGTAAAATAAAAAATAGTAAAAAAAGAAACAAATGTAAAAACAAATAATGTTTAAATGTCATCAGTCAGTGTCCTTGATCACCGCCACACCAGTCATACAATGAAGCTGTACTGCTCTGGTCACAGTATGTAAAACAAAAAAACTGTGAAAAATTTTTTATTAAATGTTTTCATTTCCAAAGAATTGTGGGAGAAAATTACAACTTCAAACAATTCACTATGCCTTTTACTAAATCTCTTGGTATGTCTACTTTCCAAAAAGGGGTCATTTGAGGGACATTTATGCTGTTCTGCATTTTAGAAATCAGATACATTTTCATATATATGTACCATAACTTGTAGACTCTATGGGGTTTATTTACTAAAGGCAAAAAGACTGTGCACTCTGTAAATGCAGTTGCTCCAGAGCTCCATCATCCAATCATGTGCAAGCAAAAATGCTTTTTTAATTTTCCTTGCACATGATTAGGTATTCTTTGTAAAGTGAAGCCTTACCTAATTTACTGAAGCAACTGCACTTGCAGAGGGCAACTGCCCTTTACAAAGTGCACAGTCTATTTTCCTTTAGTAAATCAAACCCTATAACGTTCACACAGACAAACCCTATAACGTTCACCCAGAGGCGATTCAGTTCGCATGTGTTGCGCTATATAAGTTTCTCACTCACTCAAATAATAAACTCTGATTTGGGTTATTTTTACTAAAAGCAGATTACATTTTGACTTACATTTATTAAAAAAGGTTATGTATTTGCAAAATTTTTATAACAGAAACTAAGAAAAAACTATTTTTTTTTCAACATTTTCAGTCTTTCTATGTAGCAAAAAATAAAAAACCCAGTTGAGATTAAATACCACCAAAAGAAAGCTCTATCTATCTCAGAAAATGTCATTTGGGTACAGTGTTGCATGACTGAGTAATGCCATTCAAAGCGTGACAGTACTGATATCTGAAAATTTGGCTGGGCAGGAAGGGGGTGAAAGTGTCTGGCATTGAAGGGGTTAAAGGCATAGTTAACCTTTGCCCAAAAACTATCCATGCAGGTATGCCTTTAGATTAAACCAAATGACACAACTTTCACCAATGCTGAATAATGCCCTTGTGTAGGCGTAGGCCATTTATGTACCTCCTGAATCCTGACTGAAAAAGTCCCAGAGATAGAATCATCCTGTCCTGCCTTGTTGCTTAGGGCTTGCTAAGAGACTCTTAGGGCCAGATTCACAAAAGAGATACGACGGCGTATCTCCTGATACGCCGTCGTATCTCTGTTTTAGGGCCGTTCTAACTATGCGACTGATTCATAGAATCAGTTACGCATAGCTAGCCCTAAGATCCGACAGGTGTAATTGAATTACACCGTCGGATCCTAGGATGCAATACTTCGGCCGCCGATGGGGGGAGTTCGCGTCGTAAACAAGCGTCGGGTATGCAAATTAGCAGTTACGGCGATCCACGAAGGTTTTTCCCGTTGTTACGTCGTCGCAAGTTTTAGATTCCCATTGCAAAGATAGGGCTGCTATTAACATGGTGTAAAATTACTCCACCATGTTAAAGTATGCCCGTCTTTCCCGTGTCGCTTTTGAATTTTATTTGTTTTCCTGGCGTAAGTACGTTACGCACGTCGCGATTCTCAACACGTCGGCGCGTCGTAATTTCGCGCAAAGCACGTCGGGAAACTTGCGACCAGAGCATGCGCAGTACGTCGCATGCTCCGGCCGCAGTTGCTTCTGTGATGGTGGAGGTGAACAGTAAGAGCAAGGAGCCCCTTAACTACAACGTTGCAGCAAGGCAGGACGGGATGATGTGATCTCTGGGAGTTTTTCTGTCAGGCTTCAGAAGGTACATAAATGACCTACACCTATAACAAGGGTATTATTAACCTTTGATCAAAGCTGCACAATTTGTTTTTATCTACAGCAGCCCCTTACCTGCACTTGCAGTTTTTTTTAGTAAATGTGAACTATGCATTTAAAGTATAGCTATCAGTAAGTCTAAACTGACTGTAGAACTAAAATGCTTTAACATTTAAAAATGTACTGCTTTTAATTATTATGACACCTAGTGATCATACCAAAATGTCCTTGTTCTGTATATCCTGTCATGGGATGACATATTTTTCCCAGTTGTGCTCCTGTGTTGTCACCCATTGCATATACCCCTGTTGGAGACTGCATGCATCTATGCCAACACACATTGTGCAGGCATAGTTTACTGTTGTCACCATCTGGATGCCCGTCCAGTGATGTGCAGATGCTGCTGGAGTCAGTGCATGTGGACAGGAAATGTCTGCAGGAGATCAGCAGCAGCACCTGGATCAAAAAGGGGCCAAAAAGTTTTTGGTAGCTCGGCACAGGGGACAAGGAAAAGAAAGCTGGCCATCAATAATGTAATTTTTAAACATGGTGGCACAGGAGCAGGGCACAGGCAGAACTAATTCTGTGGGAATATATAAAAAAAGGGTTGTTGATGGATATAAGTAGATATGTTTCCCTAATTACTTTTACATAGCATTGGCAGTTTAAAAACTGGGGGGAAAGAGATCTCCACTTTAAGCAAACTAAAATTCATCCAGTTAGGGATTAGGTCTACTTTATTTGCTGTCAATGACTTGTTGTGGAGATTTCACCAAGCATGTTGTCCCTGTGACAGCGAAATGAGGAGAAGCAGTTGTAACAGTGACAGGGAAATACAGACCGTAATAAAGCTTCCAATTCACTGAAAATTTGTTTAGTTGCAGTATGTTTCCCCAATTTAAATATTTTAAATCACTTCTTGTCCCAGCAAAAAATTACAGGAAGTTTCCCCAATGAGGACTCACCATGCTCACCATACATGTTACTGTCCGATTGTACATTGTGAACTGAGGTGTATTGACAACCTACTCAAAATAAATGGGCTCCTAACGCAATGCACCTCCTCAATGCACAAAAAATGCGTGCAATGCAGCATACCACACTTTGGTGTGAATGGGCCCTTATGCAAGTACAAGCCAGGGATTTAGAAAATCTTCCTAGTGGTTCAGATATAAGGAAATTATTTAGTTTTAATATTCCACAAACTTACCACATTGCTCCCCAGACACACCGCTAATTATTTTAATGCTGGTTGGACATGTATAGTAAAAGTAATTTAACTTGAAATAAAAAATAAATAGGTTTTTGGTTGATTTCTGCCTCTACTGAGCAATCCCCATTTGTAAAGTCTGTACTACCTTTCTACATTTACTACAGCCTATATACATATATTTTAATTTTCCAATTAGTAAGCCTTATTTTTGTGTAAAATTGGAACAGAATAATCTTCTTAAATAGTTTATATGGCGTAGATATTACAGACTGTAAAACATAATCTTTGTGGCCAGTTTTCTGAAGTGTATTAATGTGGACAATTACCAAATTTAGAAATGATGTCGGCGGAACCTTAAAAGAAACTGTTAAATATAAATAAAGGAGCTGCAGTTGCTGGCTTGTCTTTAAAGGGACAAGATCTATGACTTTATCCTTTAACCTTCAACTACTACTTGGTGGGTCACTGACATGGAACAAGTATGTGTCAAAGGTCAGGTCCCATATTTTTTTCTCGACAGGTTTCACATAACAACCCTGAATAGGATTGCCTGTATTGTTAGACAATTAGGTTAAATCTGGTGATCTGGTCATCAAAGTGCGTTGGACATTTTAATTCAAAATGCACGGTTGTGATTTTCTTTAGTTTGATCCTTCTATTCATGTTTAAATAGCTATGGCTAAGGCCTTGTCCCCATTGCATTAACTCAGTTCAGAGGGTAATCCATGATAAGCAGTGTTAATCTGTTCCATATAATTACATTTCAGTTACATTGGTGATAATCTAAGGGAATGGTAATGGCAAAAGTGGCAAGAACTTACCTTTGTAAAAAAAAAAAAAAAATTAAGATTATTATAGTAATACAAATTTCTCTTTATTGCTATCTTTTATGTTTATTTTTGATTAACAGTCTCGCAACTCATGTTATATTACGCAGTGAAATGAGCATTAAGGTGAATTAAAGTGCTTCAAATGTATACATTGTCAGTAACAAGAAACATTTATTATTGGCTGAAGAAAAAGTGTCACATGATATGGTATGCAGTGCCACAAAAAGAGCATCACTACCATAAAAACTTCAGGAAGATGTTAGCTCACCACATTGCAGACAGAAATTGGATCTCCCACCTGCCTTTTCCTTTGGTATGGAATAGCCAAGCTCTCTCATTCCAAGATGTTGTACAGTGTACCTCCCATAAACCCTCTTTGGGACTCTCCAGGATAACGTTACCCTATAAATAGCTTTCTAGGAAGCTGACAGATTTGTCTAGTTGACCAGACACCTCAGAAAAGAAATTCTGATTAAAAGATTTTTAAGGCAAGCAGCAAGCTTGACTTGACAAGACTATAAAAACATGACATTAGTAAAACTCTACCATTACAAGACACAGGGCTCAGCGCAAGTGATAAAGAACTGAAAAGATATGTTGTTTTTAAAATGAATTACCATCTTATCATCTTTAACTATATTCCCTGAATCCCATAAATCATGACACGCAACTGGCCCCTTCCTACATTCTATGTATGATCTTCTCTGATAGCTTTATTGAACTAATGTGCCATACCAGTATATTGTAACAGGCTTTAAGAAATTAGTTATATTTTTTATTATTCATGATCGAATCCCTAATGTCATTTCTCTTGTGCATTACGGATTTAATATTGACATCTGATTAGTTGCTTCAGACATCTCTGGTTAATCATTCATCTAGTGCAGTGGTTCTCAACCTGTCTAGTGCCGTGACCCCTTGAAAAAAAAGCCCAAGTTGTGGGGACCCCTAACGGTAAAATTATATTCCTATTGTGGGTTGTCGGCACCCAAGGTAAGACAAGTAATTTGCACCCCTAACCCACGGACATTTAGCGATCCCTGAGTGCCTTCCACTCGTACAATATCAGAACCCCTTATAGTACATTTTAGGATGTACCACTCTTTCTCTTTGTTCTCCTTTCTTTCCCTTTTATCTCTCTCTATCCTAATTTCCTGTTTGTTATCCCCATCCCTCTCTAGACGTCTTTCTTGTTCTTTCTGTTTAGTCTTTCTCTCCCTTTTTCTTTGTTCCTCCCCCTCTTTTCCTCTCCCTTCCATGTATTCTCTATTTTTTATTCCTTCTCTTACTCCCTGGTGGGGAGTCTGGAATCAGTGGCAGTGCTGGCGGGGAGTTGGGATTCAGTGGCACTGCTGGTGGGGGTTGGGATGAGTGGCAGTGCTGGTGGGGAGTTGGGATCAGCCAACTTAGGTGCTCTTGATCAAGGTCATCTGCTGATCTGAGAACTGTAGTGGGGACTCTAATCACAGGTAGTGTTACTCACTTTGTCTCCAACTTTGTGGTTTCTCGTAGCAGTGACACCTATGCTGAAATCAGCAGATGGGGTCTCCTCCAGCCCCTCCCACTTCACATTCCTCACCAGTCAGCTGACCTCTAGTCCCAGCTATGCCGTGAACTTATTTGGGCGGCTGTGAAGAGGCTGAGTGGGCGGCCACAGGCTTCAGAAATAGCCCAGGTTTTGGGGACCCCTGGCAAATCCTCATTTGACCCCCAAGGGGGTCCCGACCCCAGGTTGAGAACCACTGATCTAGTGTATATGCATAAGACCACTGCCAAAGCCCTTTTTTAATAAATTAGGATTCTCAAATCCTGCTATATACCATCTAAATGACTTAACAAATACATATCTGACATAATAGGTGCCTCAACCATTTAATATATAACCAATTATTTGCATTCAGAGAGTGGACATTTTAGCAAATAATAGAATATATTTGGTTAGGCTCATAATGTTTTGGAACAATAGTGTTATTGACACTAGTATAGGATTACTTTACATTTTAGTTATTATTGGTGATAGGATTCTACCTATAACTGATAATAATTGTTTGAGGTTAGGTTTTAGAGCAAAAGGTTTGGGTATAATTTAGGTTAAAGTTAAGGGTTGAATTTAGAGGTCAGGTTGAGGGTTATGGCCCATACACACAATTTGAAAATCGGACAACAGATCGTTCATTTGCTTGCTAGTCACATATTGAAAATGAAGGGTTTACTAAAGTTATGAAAATTCTTGTACGACAGAATAAAAAATCAGAAGTAATGTAATGTGTATTTCTATTGTATTATCGAACGACAACTGTACTGATTAAACGAAAATCACGCGATCTGGTATCGTACGAGAAAAACTTACGTGGTTGTCCAATCAGATAATATTAGATGATATGAATTTTCAGATTGTGTGTACGGGCCATTAGGATTAGGTTTTGGGGCTATGTTCAGGCTATGTTGGTTACTTATGCACAATGCCATATGCTGTGAGCATGTTAATTAAGCTTGCAGCAGAGAACTCAGAATGTGCACCTTCTGAGCCTTCCTTTTTTTCAAACTTCACTGTCAACTGTGTTGACAACAAATTAAAGCGGTAGTAAAGGCTGCTTGGTGATTTTTACATACAGGTAAGTCTATAATAAGCCTTACCTGTATTTAAAATTAATATCTCCTAAACGTGCAGTGTTTAGGAGATATTCATCCTGGATGCAACCAGTTACATCACCGGCGCATGCCCTCCTAAGGTCCAGCATACCTTGCCGTACCTTCAGTGCCTTGTGCTGAAACTGAGGGATCCCTGTGCCCATGCAACCCAAACCTGAACCCTTTGAACCCAGAAGAAAGACTGGAGGAAGAAGTCAGCCCTCTCAGCAGTGACAGCATGCCGCTGGAAAGCTTAATGCCAAGGTAAGTATTTTAATAATGTGCTAGTATGTGATGCATACTAGCACATTATGCAATTGCCTTACATGTGTTTTTTTTTTACAGCCATGGTTTACTACCGCTTTAACTGATACATACTGATGCTAAATTTAGTCTCTGCGTCTAAGTTTCAATTATTTTGGTTTGCAAAAGCATTAAAGAATTAGGGTTTGGGGGTTGGATTGAGGTTAAAATGTAAATTTAAAGATTAGGTTATGGATTAGTATATGGGGGTACATTGAGCTTAAATCTGAGTAGCTATTATTGTATCAGGTGTGATAATTTTCTGGATTAAAAAATGTGTGCTGAAATATTACTTTAAGTATCAGTGCAAAATGCATATGTGTGATTAAAATCACTTGTTCAGTATTTTTGATGCCAACAATACATGATAGATGTAGCACTCTGATGTTTAGGCAT